>NW_015387952.1:15743-59828 GCF_001527695.2 Protobothrops mucrosquamatus | reverse complement strand
TATTTAGGGTGATTTTAAAAATAATTTTAAATAGAGACACAGCTTCTAATATTCGGTTTTTTAATCTGGTTTTACAGGGGTTTGTATTTTTATGCTTTGTATTTGTACTGTTTTTAATACGCTGTGCACCGCCCTGAGTCCTGCGGGAGAAGGGCGGTATATAAATTAAATTATAATAATAATAATTATAATAATAATATTTAAACAGGTGATAATATGTACCAATGGCTGTGTTTGCACAACATGGTAAGATGATTAATGCTAACCTTGATTCATTTTTGTCTGGCCTGGGTCATGCAAATCTTGCCTTTGAATTAGTTTATGGTTCTGTGCATTATACAAACTATGAAAATGGGAAACTAGTTAAGAATGTTGTGGGAACATATCCACTGAGATACTGTTTATCACCTCCAGTTCTGAGTAGGATAATCACAGGACACTTGTTTAATGAATAATTAATATATTACCTGTTTAATGTACAATGATTTGATTTATTATTCCAAGAAAAAGGAAGGACATAGATCTAAAAAAATGTGGAAGCACCTATAACATCAGGAAATTACAGACCTATCAGCCTGACCTCAATACCTGGGAAGATTCTGGAAAAGATAATCAAACAATGAATCAGTGAATACCTACAGGCAAACCAAATCATTATTAAAAGCCAACATGGGTTTGTCAAAAACAGATCATGCCAGACAAACCTTATTGCATTCTTTGACCAAGTGACAAAATTAGTGGACCAGAGGAATGCTGTGGATATAATTTACTTGGCATTTGACAAAGTAGATCACAACCTACTACTTGATAAGATAGAAAAATGCGAGTTAGACAGCATCACCACCAGATGGATCCATAGCTGGCTGACCGGCCATACTCAGCGTGTGGTCCTCAATGGAACCACATCTACATGGAGGGAAGTGTGTAGTGGGGTGCCCCAGGGCTCTGTTCTGGGCCCAGTGCTCTTCAACATCTTCATCAATGATTTGGACGAGGGGATAGATGGGGAACTCATCAAATTTGCAGACGACACCAAGCTGGCAGGAATAGCCACAATCCAGAAGACAGGGTTACGATACAGGAGGATCTGGACAGACTTGAACACTGGGCACTATCTAACAAAATGAAATTCAATGGTGAAAAAAGTAAGGTTCTACATTTAGGCAAGAAAAACCAAATGTATAGGTATAGTATAGGGGGTACCTTGCTCAATAGTAGTAACTGTGAGAGGGATCCCGGAGTCCTAGTGGACAATCATTTAAATATGAGCCAGCAGTGTGCTGCAGCTGCCAAAAAAGCCAACACAGTGCTAGGCTGCATTAACAGAGGGATAGAATCAAGATCATGCAAAGTATTAATACCACTCTACAATGCCTTGGTAAGGCCACACTTGGAATACTGCATCCAGTTTTGGTCACCACGATGTAAAAAAGATGTTGAGACTCTAGAAAGAGTACAGAGAAGAGCAACAAAGATGATTAGGGGACTGGAGGCTAAAACATAGAAGGAACGGTTGCTGGAATTGGGTATGTCTAGTTTAACGAAGAGAAGGACGAGGGAGGACATGATAGCAGTGTTCCAATATCTTAGGGGCTGCCACAAAGAAGAGGGAGTCAGGCTATTCTCCAAAGCGCCTGAAGGCAGGACAAGAAGCAACGGGTGGAAACTAACCAAAGAGAGAAGCAACCTAGAACTAAGAAACTTTCTGACAGTTAGAACAATTAACCACTGGAACAACCTGCCTCCAGAAGTGGTAAATGCTCCAACACTGGAAGTTTTTAAGAAGAGAATGAAGAGCCATTTGTCCGAAATGGTATAGGGTTTCCTACCTGAGCAGGGGGTTGGACTTGATGACCTCCAAGGTCCCTTCCAACTTTATTATTATTATTATTATTATTATTATTATTATTATTATTATTATTATTATTATTATTATTATTATTATTATTATTACTTCTGCTGTGTCTCTCAGTAAAATAAGGTGTGTTGTGTGGTAGCCCCATTGCACAACATGTTCTTGGCTATATGCAAACTGTGGCTATCTTGTGTGCGGCTCAATTACATTACCTTATGCTACCTGGTGCTGGTCCAGTGCTCCATAACCTTAAATGTTCTCATTGGAAACACCAAAAGTGGAGCCAAAGATTCAGAACCAAGGGCAAATAAAATTAAAATGTGTTTTCCAAACACATCTTGCCAGGTAACAAGGTTGACCTAAGCCTAAGGAGACTTTACAGCCAGAGTGGGATAGGATTAAGGACACTTGGATAGGAAACTACCAGCAGGTAGTCTAGATTACCAAAAATACCACGCCAGAGGAAACCCTTCCTTAGAATTTCCCAGAACAACTGCAAGGATGTGTCTCTCTAGTCACTAGGAGTCAAATTCACCTTGAAGGATACTATTCCCTTTTAATCTATAACAGGTGAAAAATGCACCCTCTGTTTTTTAGCATTTGTGGTATAAAAGCCTCAGCAGGCATCAACCTCAGTTTGGAGGAGGCTTTGTCTCCACTTTCAATGGAAGAGAACAGGCTCACCAAAAAACTTCCTGTGGGGCTAGGAGTGCAGACCCAGTCTAAGAAAGCCCAAGGCCAGTTTTGTACAATTTAATTAATCTGTTCATCAGCCAGATGGGAATGGATCCATATGTTCCAGGCATTGAAAAGGGAACAACACAAGCAATGGGTGAGCTAACTCAAGATGGGGAAACTTTTGCCAATTCAAAGCGGCATATCTCCCATTACAAACGGAAGGGAAGAGATGGTTCACACCAAGCCACCCCTCCCAGCATCTTAGAGCTTCGTGGCCAGGTTCTTTATCACTGCAGTTGGAAGACAGTTGAATGTCTTTCTAATCACAGAGGGTGGGGAAGCCTTTGCTGGTGCAGATAAGGAACCAGGACCCTTTGGCGTCCCTTCTAAGCTTGCATGTGGGTGTGCAAGATGCGGGGAGACTGTGGGCCTAATAGATGCAAACTTAGCCAGATAGTCGGGAACACTGTTTTTGTGGTTAGTTGCAGAGCATCTCTGCATTTTCATATCTGCTTTGGGATTCATTCTGTTACTTTGGGGAAGCTCATCAACCGAACCAGCTTTGTGTTTACCTCAGTAGCTTTGATGGAGAAAAGCTTTTTGTGGTTAAAGCTTAGAAGTGACAAAATGGTTGCCTGAGAATATATGATCAGGCCTCCTAGGTTTCTTCTTGGTTCCCGAGAAAGAGGGGGGGAAATACCCAGACTTGAAAGAACTTGCAAGATGATTTTTGAAACTAGATGCATCCAGGTATCGCTCCTTGCATCTTTCTTTTTTTTTAATTTTTTTTTATTTATATTACAATTTAAAAAACATTGGATGTAACGTGACATTCCAGTATATACATTCTTATCAAATTATTCCACATTTTACAATCGGTTCTTCATCTCTAAATATACATCTAAGTTTTAGATACAATACTTATCCTAAAATGACACATATTTCTATCTTAACGCTAATCTTTAATCCCGACCATCCTCCTCGAATCTCTCCAGCGGTAAAATTTTTCCCAGGTTTCGAAATAAACTGATCCACATTTGTCTTTCAAAACCATTGTTAGCCTGTCCATTTCCGCACATGCTAATATTTTGTACAGTGACTCTTCCTCTGTGGGGATTTCTTTGCTCTTCCATTTCTGCGCAAAGGCTCCTTGCATCTTTCAAGGTGATTTCTTTTCTTTTCTTTTTTCTCCAGTGTCTTAAAAAATCCTCAAGTGGTATGAGGAGAAGATTCAGTGGGCTTCTTTGGGATTTTGTATCTGTGTGTGTGTGTGTGTGTGTTTCCCATCTCTCTGACTCTGTCCGAGGGCAGTTTCAATGTATGTTACATCTTTTAGGCTTTGCCATCTGATAGTGTGGAGGAAAGTCAGGGGTAATGACTGAGGAATGACTATCTGAAGAACCGTCCCACTCCAATGGGACTGGCCCGCCCCATCTGTGCTGGCAGAAGGGGCACGCTGCAGGCCCCATCAGTCAAGGAATTTTGGCTGGTGGGGTCCAGGAGAAGAGCCTTTTATGCCATGGCACTTGTCCTTCAGAACAACTTACCCCTGAGGTGAGATCTGCTCCCAGTCTTCTGGCCTCCAGAGTGCCGGAGACCTGACTCTGCCAGTTGGCCTGAAGCTCCAACAGGGGTGTATTATGCTGGAGGTGGTTGACGGATTAAGAGGTGATCCCATCTCTCACCCTGTGCATCCCACTCTCTTCCTCCCCATCTTTTTAATTGTTATTAGAAATAATTATTTTTCATGGTTTTATTGACTTTTAATGTTGTAAGCCACCCAGTGTTGGGCAGCTCTGTCTGAGGAAGGGCAAAGGGGATCAGAGTGACATCCTGTAAGCAATGTCAGGGGATTGTAATGCATCAGGGAATTGTGATGCAAGCATTTGTTATGATTTGTCTTTTGCCTGCCCAAAAGAGGTGGAGCTTGTGCCATAATGCTGTTTTCTTCATACTTATAAAACAGCAGCGAACCTATGAAGTCAGAATATTTCATACCAATGTAGTTTTATGCCAGTTCGAGGATGGATGGATAATTTTATATCTCAGAAGTGGGAAAAGATCCATTGTACTGTGCTCACTTTGGGGTTGCAGGTATGTGCCAAAGGAGTTTCCAGGTTTAAGGAACACTGCCAAGCCCACGAAAATTGGCTGGAGGTATCCAATATAATGCCAATCCGAACCATAATGTATTTAGCATTGTTTCAAAATCCCATATAATAGTAACAGCAACAGAAGCAAAGCAAAGTCTGCGTTCATATTTTTGACAATTTCATTCAGGTATTAAGTTTTATAACTGTCCTGCCTCTCTAAGAACAGGACATTTTGCAATATTCAAGTTTACTTAGGGGAGCGAATAGACTCAACATGGCACATTTAGATCACACAAAGTGACATTTACGATGATGTTAAACAGCAAGTATGACACCCATAACTCTGAATGGGCACTCTCCTGAAGTCCAGTGTTAGAATAAATGCATTAGCAGAAAGTCAAAAAGTCCTAATTTCTACTTCACCTTCTCTCCAAGGTTCTGTCTTAATTTTCTCTGGTGCCATAAGTAATGAATTGAGTGTTACACAAAATTTACAGCACAGTTCTATGTAGACTTAAGTTCCGCTGCCTTCAGTGATTTAATTTCCAGTAATTGTCTGGCACAATCTTACAGCAAGACACAAAAGAAAGGGGAAAAAAAACCCTGCCTCATGTAAAGGCATGTTTTGCTCCTTAGAACAAACAGACAATTTTTAAAAGGCAGTGGAATAATACTGTTTCTAAAAACAAAATTCCAAGACCACTTCAGTTGTTCCTCAGCTTCCTCTACAATTTCAGTAACTATTGTGGGAAAGCATGAGGGAGCCAGCTACATATGAGGGCAAACTTTTTTTTTAAAAAACAAAAAGGGAAAGAATGTTAATTTAACAATAAAGGAGAAGGAGCCCTCAATGTTAATTTTACTTGGTTAAAAATCAGTTTGATTACTTAGGATACAATTAGAGCACCCTTGGGAGGGGCAGGTCTGTGGGATTAGAAATGGAAAATCAGGGTATCAGTCTGTCATGGTGGGCACAGTGTGGGGAAAGGCATGTTAGAGGTCTCTTTATGCCATCTGTTTTAGCACTGAATAGACCCCTGGCCAAGGAGAGCCAACTGGCATTTTCCAGGCAGTTTGAACTATAATTCCCATGAGCCTTAGCTAACAAAGCCAGTGACAAAGTGTTCTGGGAGTTGTAGTTCAAAGCATCTGGTGCCCAGCCAGTCACCTACCTTGAAAACATTGCACAATGGTGAGAGGAAATCCAGAGTTACCTTTGTCTGCCACAGCATTCATCAAAACTTGGCTGCTCCTCGACTTGCTGACCGGTTTGGCAACATTTTGCCCAGGACTGAAAGAAGAAGCAATGTTCCGAGACTGTACACTGTTTGGGTTGTTTCTTCATTTAAATCAGAATTATCCATTCTGCCTATGAAAGGCTCCCTCAGTATATGAAGCAGAGCTTAGTTGCTCATGTCATCTCCAACCTTTTGCAGTTAGCAATGTGAGGAATGGAACACAAGGCCTTTTGTTAGTGAAGCTGGAGGGCTCTCTCTAAATTTTATTATATTTATTTAGATACAGGGCTTATATGACCACCTATCTTATACAGTGACTCTAGGTAGCTCACAAGAATCCATAAAATATAGGCGCCAGACCAAACATCCTTTCAGCTCAACCCCCCCATCCTAGTCCATGTTTGGAGTAAAAATTGGGCCTTCATAACCCTCTGGAAAGCTAAAATGATAGGGGTCCCTCTGGTCTCTGTGGAAGGCTGTTCCAAATTATGGAATTGCCACCCCCCCCCCCCAATCACTCAAACCACCACAGTTAGAATGATAATGCAAGATGGGCGACATTGGAATTTTTCTCTGGGATTTGGTGGAGAGCTGGAAGTTTCCTTTGCTTTTCTGAAACTATATAAAGTTATTTTAGGATTAATGTTACCATTTTCTATCTCGAAATGTTTCCCATCTCAAATTGCCAGGAAAAATGCCATCAATTTTCGCCAACTGTGATCAGATCAAAAGTAGTCTCCGGCCAGGCTCCAGCCAGGCAAGTCCATGCTCTGGACTTTTTACTTCTACTTCCCTATTCTTTGCTTCCTGGGAAATTCCTCAGCATGGCATGCAAGAAGAAGGTCCAGCACTGCACTGGAGAAGCACATGTCACAGTACACATAGTCCTTGACTTACAACAGTTCATTTAGTGACCATTCATCGTTACAACGGCAGTGTAAAAAGTGACTTATGACCATTTTTCACACTTACCACCATTGCAGCATCCCCATGATCACATGAGCAAAATTCAGACTCTTGGTAACTTACTCATATTTATGACGGTTGCGGTATCCTGGGCTCATGTGATCACTTTTTTGACTTTCTAACAAGCAATGTCAATGGGAAATCAGATTCACTTAACAGCCACGTTACTAATTTAACAACTGCAGTGATTCACTTAACAACTGTGGCAAGAAAGGGGCAAAATTCACTCAACAATGTCTTGCTTTGCAACACAAGTTTTGGGTCGTATGTCAAGGACTACCTGTACTGGACTGAATTAGGCTAACAGCATCTGGGGTGAAAAACTCTGGGCCAATAGAGAGAGCTAAGAGTTACAGCCTATATGTCATTATTTCTCCAACTTGGCAACTTTAAGAAGTAGAAAATGTTTGTAGCTCAGATTTTAGATTTTGGCTGTGGTTTGTTCTCCAAGCTTGTTTCAATATAATTCCTGAACGTTTCTTTACCAAACTAGGTAACATCAGCAGCAGCAGGATTTTCTTGTCCTATTCTCCTTAGCTCATAAGCGTCTTGTGTGCCAGTGCGATCAGTTGATTGTGCAGTTGGGTGTCTGTTTGGAGCTATATTTGAATTCTGAGCAGCTGATTGGTTCTCTTGTTGATTGGCACTTGATTTAGATCCAACATATCAATATCTAAGAAACTAGACCAGGGGTAGGCAACCTTGGCTCTTTTATGACTCAAGGAATTTAATTCCCAGAATTCCTGAGCCTGAGTTGAAGTCCGCAGGTCATAAAAGAGCCAAGGTTGCCTACCCCTGAACTAGACCATTCGAAGTGGCAATCAACAAGAGAACCAATCAGCTGCTCAGAATTCAAATATAGCTCCAAACAACTGACCACACTGGCACACAAGACACTTATGAGCTAAAGAGAATAGGACAAGGAAATCCTGCTGATAATGTTACCTAGTTTGGTAAAGAAACGTTCAGGAATGATATTAAAACAAGCTTGGAGAACAAACCACAGCCAAAAACTTTAAGAAGTATGGGCTTCATCATCTCCCAGCATTCGGTATGTGTATCTGTGTCACCATCTTGTGGTTGTCCAGAGTTTTGCAAGAACTGGTGGTGATCAATGGGTCTGCAAATTCAATAGTGCCAGGAGCACGAATTTAGTGGTAGTAAAAACAAAGTGCCACAAAGCAGAATTAGCAGCAGGAACTAAATCAAGTAGGAATAGCTTAGAATAACTCCTCTCCTCACCTTTGGGGGCCATCCATTACTTTAAGCCAGGGGTAGGCAACCGTGGCTCTTTTATGACTCGTGGACTTCAACTCACAGAATTCCTGAGCTGGCTCAGGAATTCTGGGAGTTGAAATCCACGAGTCATAAAAGAGCCAAGGTTGCCTACCCCTGCTTTAGGCCAAAGCCTGTTTGATACACAATGATTTAAGTTAACCATCACATAATATGATTAGCACTCTCAAGCACTGACGCTTAGTTCAGAATAAATATCATGGGACTTCCATCACATGTTTGTCTTTGCAAGCTGCTAGCAACTACTATCCCCTCCGCCTCCCATCTCTTGTTCCAGGAGTACACAGAAATCTGCCGTCACCTCAGCCAGAACATTTGCGATGGAGTAGTTGCTGTTCTCTGAATTGGTTATTTGTTTGCCGGTCTCATTACCCAACTAGGTAACATCATCAATGTGAGTAGGTGTGGGGTTTTCTCCCTGTTTATATACAATAGCTTCCCCTGTCAATTTGGGTGGGGGTGTGGTTTCCAGCACCGTAGTTCCTTGATTAGACATTAGAGCAGTGGTTCTCAACCTGTGGGTCGGGACCCCATTTGGGGTCGATCGACCATTTCACGGGGGTCACCAAGCAAGGCTGTCCGCCATTTTTTTGTCCGCCATTTTTTTTGTCCGCCATTTTTTTCCCCTTTTCCGGTGGGTGCCTTACCTCCCTTGGGCTGGGCCAGCTGGTGGTCGGCCTGCTCCGTCTCTGCCGCTTGCCAGCTACGCCTCGGCCGGCGCAGGGGGCGGAACCACGCATGTGCGGCGCTCCCGGGCAGGGAAAGTCCTCGGCTTACGACCGGTTGGGTAGTCCTCGACTTACGACCGGTTTAGTCCTTGACTTACGACCAATTTAGTCCTCGACTTACGACCGGTTGGGGTCGCGGCATTAAAAAGGTTGAGAACCACTGCATTAGAGCATTGTTTTCTGCCTAATTGTTTTTCTGGTATAATCCTTGTTTATCTGAGCATGAGCTGCTGGAGAAGATGTGTTCTTGTCTTTTTTGTTTCCTTCCTAGGTTTTTTATTGTCTCCTTTGAATGGTCTGTAATGTGCTTATTTCTATGTGCCTACTGTTGGGCTGATTTGACTGAATGCCAAACTTCCAGAAATTTTCTCACATTCTTGGATTTGGTTTGAGATCTGGATGCTAACAGAGAGGCAGTTTGGTGTAGTTGTTAAGGACCAGGCTAAAAACTGGGAGAGACTAAGTTCTAGATTTACCTTAGGCACAAAGCCTGGTCTGGTGAGTGATCTGGAGCCGACGACTATCTCTCAGCCTGAGGAAGCAGGCAATGGCAAACCACTTCTGAAATCTTTCCAAGAAAACTGCAGGGACTAGTCAAGGTAGCCACCAGGAGACAACAATGCCTTGAAGACACACAGACAACATACACAATACTAACAGTATCCCAGCTGAAGCTGTGGTTGAGTCTGTCCGTGTGTTGTGAGATTAAGAAAATTTTGTTTTGTCTTCTGACTTCAGTTTTCAGCCTGCCTATCCTACATAGTGGCTGTTACAATCCTTAGCTGATATGTTGCAGTTTTTTTCCCCTTCTTGGGCTACTGAGTTTTCTGGTTTGCTTAAAATATTTTGGAGGGCTGGTTTGTGGCGTAGCAGGTTGGATGGTCAGGCACTTTTTGATAAAGTTGGGTGGGTATCTACAGGTAGTCCTCAGCTTACAACAATTCATTTAGTGACCATTCAAAGTTACAATGGGACTGAAAAATGTGACTTACGACCATTTTTCATACTTACAAGCATTGTTGCATCTCCATGGTCATGTGATCAAAATTTAACTGACTCATATTTATGACGGTTGCAGTGTCCCAGGATTATGTGATAACCTTTTACAACCTTCTGACAAGCAAAATCAATGGGGGAAGCCAGATTCACTTAACAGCTGTGTGACTAACTCATCAACTGCAGTGATTCACTTAATATCTGTGGCAAGAAAAGTCATAAAATGGGGCAAAACTCACTTAACAAATATCTCACTTAACAGCAGAAATGTTGGGCTCCCTTGTGATTGTGAGACAAGGACTACCTCTATTTCATTGGACGATGTTGCATAGGTGTTTTTCTCCTCTTTTTCTGCTGTTCTGGGCTGCCGCTGTGCATTTGTACTCATCTGAATAGTTCTTATACCCTCGTCTTGTGGGAGGTTGGGTTGTATTTTGCTAGCAGAACACTTGGCTGATGTGAGTTGTTTTCCAATAGACTTGGGTTTTTAATTTGCTGTTGTTTCTTTTGCTGATGAGGATGTCCAGGAAAGGCACGGTGTTGTTGTTTTCTTCTTCCCTTGTGAATTATATTCCTTTGAAGAAGTTGTTGATTGTCTCATTTGTTTTCTATTTCAATCCTTCTTACAGAGATGGAGAGTTTTGGGAGGGTTTTTTTTAGCCAACCCTCCTGGAAATGCCAGAGAGCCAAACAGGACTTCCTGTATGCCAAGGATATCCTGCTCCCCAGCTCTCGACATCCTTAGCTTCTCTTGAGAGCAAAACAAGAGTCCCTATTCAATTGCTCATATTCAGAAGAGCAGGGGAGTCAATATGCAATGTGCAGATCCACTAATTCATTAAACCTTTACTTCCTTCTCTCTCTCCCTCTCCCCTGCTGTTGTCCACAGGCCCTCAAGCACACCTTGAAATATAAGGCTTAAAAACTCAGGAACAGCATGAGGGGGAAAAAAACTTCCCAAAGAGCTGAAAAGGAGTGCTGGATCATTTCCCTCCTTGCACAGATGGTGGCAGATGTCTCCATTCAACTTTCAATTGATTTGCTGTTCAAACTGTCTCAACCTCATTAGAGGCATAAACCCTTTAGCTGTTTCAGCTGGCTAAAATTGGGACTGGGATTTCTGGATGCCATGAAGTCTCCTCCTCACCTTTCTTGCACCCATCTAGGCATGGGAATTATGAAAAGGAAAATAGATTCAGGAATGGAAGAACGTTATTTGTTTGCTGTTCAAAAACCACAAGTCATCCCTATTCCCAACTCCATATCATCTGATTTGATATGTCTTGTTTAATTGTTCAGAATATTTAAAAAGAGTGATTTGACTCTGCTGCAACATAAGATATAATAAGTAGTGTGAGATTCCAGCAGTTTTCTCAGAAAAAAACCCCCAACACTCTTAAAATATATTTGGTTAAAAATAAGACAGCTCTGCACAAAGCTATTTTAACAAGATCACTTCTCCCACTTCCTATTTTCTAAATTAGCTGTTCCCACTTCCCATTTTCTAAATTTCTAATTCAAGTACACAAGTGCAAAAATGGACGGGATGCCTGCACTTTTCACAATTGTGCTGAGGAGGCTAGCTGAGCCGGTGTGGCTTGTGTGGCAAGCTAGACCAGCACTTCTTCTTCAAAATGACTAGGAAAAATGCAGGCGCTTTGGAGCTTGACTGCCATCAGGCACCAGACTCAGATCAACTGCCAATATCCTAAATCCTAGCTTTATAAGTTTAGAACCAAGGGCCTTATCTCAAATACAAAAATCTTTTGCAAATGGTTGACTTCAGATTATGGAAACTAGAGCTTAACTCGTCTAAGAGCAGGAGGTGGAAAAGCTGGTTGAGAAAAAGACTTCTATTGATTTGAAAAAAAGCCAGTTTGGTATAGTGGTTAAGACAGTAGGCTGCACAGACCATGAATTCTAATCCCACCTTAAGCACAGAGTCAGTGGAGTGACTTTGAGCCAATCACTCTCTCTGAGCCCTAGGAATGAGACAATAGCAAACCACTCCTAAAAACTTGCCAAGCAAACTGCAGGGATTTGTCATCACTGTCAACACTGACTTGAAGGCGAGAAACAGAGGGACAGAGAGACAGAGAGAGAATTGAGATGGATCAAAACTAGTGATAAGGAGTTGTAGAATAAATTTTTAGACTGCAGATCTATGCACATTTCTCTGGAATTTATCCCAATAAACTTTTAATATACATAAATAATTTAAGATGGCGGTATTAGGATTTAAGCCATTAATAAATGCCACTTCCCATGAATTTAATTCCATTCAATTTTGTTTTTGTCAAGGGCTTCTGTACCCAAATTTTGAAAAATGTAATGTAAATGTAAACAAAAAATCTCCATAGTATGATAACTAACATGAATAGAGTTATGTATTGTGTTAGCAATACCATATTAAACCTCAAAAGTAATTTATACTGAATAACATTTCTAGTCACATATGTGTGAAAATTTGAGCAATGCATGCCCTTCTCATTTCACACCCACACACACACATTAGCTTTGTTGACATTCCTTCAAAAGTAATACTTTGTAAAGAATTAGGATGGGATGTTTGCTAAACTAATTAATTTCTCTGTGAAATCTACCAACCATTAGGTTTCCCTTCAGGATAGCAATAACCATTTCTAGAGTTATAAGAATGTTTAGGATTTCAAAAGGGACAGTCTGCCCCCTAATGGTACTGGAAAACTACTGAATTGAACCAGAACAATGTTTGAAACATAACAGTTTGCTTGATTCCTTTTCCCTTGACTCGCATTTCTCAACAAATTGATCCCTCAGAGTCCTCCCATCTGATCCTAAAAGTAATACATGTTCCCATAGGACCGCAAATGTTCGCTAAGACACAGCCTTCCCTGACCTGATGCCCTCCAGATGCATTGGAGTATAGGTAGTCCTCAACTTCTAGAATGTAAATGAGCCCAGAAATACAGTTGTAAGTTGTGTTGGTCGTTAAGTGGATCATCATATGACTCCACTTAATTTTACACCCTTTTTTGCAGCAATCAATAAACAAACCCATTTTCTGCAATGGGCGTTTTTTGCTGGAAACTCGAAGTAAACACCTTTTTCCATATACCGGTATATGTGTGTATGTACATATGTGTGTGTGTGTATAAC
Organism: Protobothrops mucrosquamatus; assembly: GCF_001527695.2. Classification (NCBI taxonomy): domain Eukaryota; kingdom Metazoa; phylum Chordata; class Lepidosauria; order Squamata; family Viperidae; genus Protobothrops; species Protobothrops mucrosquamatus. Next base: position 46,840 of record NW_015387952.1, on the reverse strand, counting down.
ACTTGATGGCAGTGAAAATTCCTTTATCTCTTTATTGCCATCTGGTCCAATGTTTAATTGACATAGATAATAGAACCTAGATTGACAGAGGCTTGTTCCTCTAGCATATTTAAATGAGAATGTGCTGTGGGAACACTAAAAAGAATTGACCTATTCAACTAACTATGGGAGTTATATTTAGCTCTAAAGAGACCCACTCATGGCTAAACTAAGTTTATTCAGTAATTCCTGTCATAGAACACCTAAGCCCTATCGACTGATTTGTACATACTTTGTCTTCCAAGAAAAATAGTTGGGAAACAAAGAATGGCTGATAAAACCAGTTCCTTTTTCTTATAATTTTGCAATGGCTGATTAATTACACCAAACAAGTAACAGTTACTGTTGGCCAACCAGCCAAGAGAGAACGTGCTAGAGTTGTTATTTAGCCTTATAACAGTACATTGCTGATACACTGGTTCATGTGATACTACAGTAGGCACTTCCTGGAGAAAGGAGGATCTTCAAGAAATCCAAAGCAAGTAATTTTTGACTCAATATGTTTCTATGCTATCAGAACCATTGTGACGTTAGGCAGGATATTTGAAGTTATGCCAACATGGCAGTACAATACATTTACCATGCAAGATGAGCACCCCACAGGCTATTCTTTCATCTTGTTATCTATAGAGGACCCCAGAATACATAAATGAAATTAGGTTGCAAAATACTGATTGTCAGCAGAATAGGGTGTTTGCATTTTTTGATCTTCCCCGAGTCTTATTATTATTTGCTTCCTAGAAAATTCTGAATTCTCTCAAACATTGTTGAAGACAACACTCCAAATTTTACAAATTTTATATTGCAAATCTAGAAGCAGAATCCTATGTTTTGTTTACTGAATAGTAGAAAATCAAAATGAGGCATTATTGTCTTAGCTGCACACATCTAACAACCTATTTCTTTCTCTCCTTTCCATTACTTTTTCTTTGGTTAAAATCAACTCTGTTGAGAAAGAGAGAAAAAGAAAAGAAAAAGGAGAAAATTGTGGAACAAAAAAAAAGGATTCTTTCTTTTATATTATAGTCATTCATTGATTTAGTCGCTTTGATGGGCTCTAGGACGTTCCAGTCAGTTTAAAATTAACATGAAATGTAATCCTCAACATTCGTTTAGTGACTGTTCAAAGTTACAACAGCACTGAAAAAAAAATGATTTGCAACCAGACTTCACACTTACAACCATCACAGCATCCCTACAGTCACATGACCAAAGTTTTGGGACTTGGCAACTGGCATATATATTCATGATGATTGCAGCATCCTGGGGTCATGTGATTGCCATTTGTGAACTTCCCAGCCATCTTTTGACAAGCAAAGTTGGGAGGGGAAGCCAGATTAGCTGAATTGACTGCATGTTTCACTTAACAACTGCAGTGAACCACCATGGCAAAACAGGTCGCAAAATTGGGATCGGCTCACTTAACAATCAGTTTGCTTAGAAATGAAAATTCTGGTCCCAATTGTGGACAGATGTAGAGAATTACTTGTATACTTGTTTGATCCAGCTCTTGTCACTCTCCCTGCCCAGATGCAGAGCTCCAGCCTTTATTCCAAGAATTCTGCTCAAATTCCAGAACTGCTGGAAGAGCATTAATGTATGTGTGCATTCAAGAGAAGAAATAATAGTTCTGTGTGCTATTTTTTTTTCCTGTGACACAGAAGCCTATCAAAGGACACTAGCTCCCCTAAAAGCTCAGCTAACACACACCTATTCAAGGATCCACTTCAATGCTCTAGTTTAGATCAAGGAATGTCTGAAGGCTACAGAAGTGAGTTAGGGACTCAGATAAAGGGTTGATTTACCTTCTCCTAGCTAGCTAGATCTACCTCTACCTCAGACTGCCTCTCAGATCTGGAGACAAACAACAGAGGAAAAGGCAACAGTGGCAATACCCTACAGGCCAGGAAACTAGTTCTGATTGCCATCACTAGGTGGCAATAGAAAGGACTGCATACCTATATTAAGCTGTCTGCACATCGGAGAAGGATGTTTTATGTGGATTGGAAGCAGTTTATACAACTTGCTATATTGTTCTTTCTGCTCAGCCAGGTGTCATTCCTTCAATAAACAGAATATTTAGAATCGCAGATTGGCTCCTTTTATCTTGGATACAGCCATTGGATTGGCTCTGGTCTTTCAACTTCAAAAACATAACCCAAACAACTTCCGTTGCATGATTGAAAAAGCGCTCATAAAATCAGTATTTTGATCATTTCGTGACCCGCTGACCAGAAAGTAGGTTTCTTCTCTCATGGGAACTTTTTGCAATTCTTGGCAGATTTGTTTATAAACGTGGAAGCTAACCGCGTGCATAATTATGTGCGCTCAAATTTTGACAGTGCCATTTTCTCTCATCCCGAGGATGTGGATTCGAATTCAAAGCACTAATTAGCTGGCTTTCGGTGGCAAAACCCAGTGAACAGTGACCTTAAATCTAAAATATTAAAATAATCGCGCATCAGCAATTTTCATTGGGGGGGGGGGGGAAGGAACACGGATACAACGGGAATAGAAGCAAATGTCAGATTAAATTACTGCAGATAGGAAAAGTACAATAGCACATAAACACGCTATACGTGAACCGTATTTACCGATGTTGGAAAAGAAATACATTTACGTGTTGATAGGAGGAAGGGGTATTAGGATTCTCCGCCTGGAGTTATTTATAAAAAAAATCGGGGTGGGATAAAAAAAAAGAACAATAGTTTTGAGACCAAGCTCTTTTATGAGGAAGTGGATGGCTCTTAAAAGAGCCTTTGGGTTTTTCGGTCGCCTTACTGCGCAGCGCAGCCGCCTCTCACTTGGAGCTGGTGTATTTGGTGACGGCCTTGGTGCCTTCCGACACGGCGTGCTTAGCCAATTCCCCGGGCAGCAGGAGGCGCACGGCCGTCTGGATCTCCCGCGAGGTGATGGTCGAGCGCTTGTTGTAGTGGGCCAGGCGGGACGCCTCCCCCGCGATGCGCTCGAAGATGTCGTTCACGAACGAGTTCATGATGCTCATGGCCTTGGAGGAGATGCCGGTGTCGGGGTGGACCTGCTTCAGCACCTTGTAGACGTAGATGGAGTAGCTCTCCTTCCTGCTCTTGCGCCGCTTCTTGTCGCCCTTCTTTTGGGTCTTGGTCACCGCCTTCTTCGAGCCCTTTTTAGGCGCGGGGGCGGATTTCGCCGGCTCAGGCATTCTAGATAACAGATCACTGTTCTTCACACGGTAAATAAAAAAAACAAGAGGGAACTCTGAAGAAGGGGAACCGATCGCGTCCCTTTATTTATAGTCTCTCTATGCAAATGAGAGGATCCAAAGCGCCACGATGTTATTGGCCGAAGGAGCTTTGATATCATCGCTCCTGCTCACGCACATGCAAATGAGAGCCCTGCAAATGCCCGGATTTCTATTGGGTAGAAACTGCACCTGCGCTTCCTACTGGTCGCCTTTAAAGCTTGCATTCTTATTGGCGTTAAAATCCTGGTGACAGGTTTGGCCAATCAGGAATGGTGCTGGCGTACGCGAGGAGGGGATAAAAGGAGTCGGTTGTTCTCTTCCCTTAATTGCTATTTTATTTTTTCTTCCGTGTTTGAGCTGAGCTGAGTCAGTGTCGCAATGTCAGGACGTGGCAAGCAGGGGGGGAAAGCTAGAGCTAAAGCTAAATCTCGCTCCTCTCGTGCTGGGCTCCAGTTTCCCGTAGGTCGAGTTCACCGCCTTCTTCGCAAGGGAAACTATGCCGAGCGGGTTGGTGCTGGAGCCCCTGTTTATCTTGCTGCAGTGTTGGAATATCTGACAGCTGAAATCCTGGAGCTGGCTGGAAACGCTGCCCGGGATAACAAGAAAACTAGAATAATCCCTCGCCACCTCCAGTTGGCCGTCCGTAACGACGAGGAGCTGAACAAGCTACTGGGAGGCGTTACTATTGCCCAGGGAGGAGTGTTGCCCAATATCCAAGCTGTGCTACTACCCAAGAAGACCGAGAGCCACAAGGCCAAAGGCAAATGAACCTATCCCTCCTCTTAACATCAGTGTAACACATAAAAAGGCTCTTTTAAGAGCCACCCACGACATCAAAAAAGAGCTGTTACTTTGGGTTGTTTATACGATATACACAGAAAACCCCAAGTTCAGGTTCCATCACCACTGGGTGCCCAAATTAACTTCCTTAAGCATTTGACAACACTTGCAGCTTTGTAAAAACAGTGATTGTAGCTCTCTATTGAAGCAGTGGGTGGCCCTTAAAAGGGCCTTTTGATTTATTTTGAAAAGCTCGTTAAAATATTTAACCACCAAATCCGTACAGAGTGCGGCCTTGGCGTTTCAAAGCATACACCACATCCATGGCAGTCACAGTCTTTCTCTTGGCGTGCTCGGTGTAAGTCACGGCATCGCGGATGACGTTTTCAAGGAAGACCTTTAGCACCCCGCGAGTCTCCTCATAGATCAAGCCAGAGATACGCTTCACTCCGCCACGACGAGCCAAACGGCGGATAGCAGGCTTAGTGATGCCTTGAATGTTATCTCGCAAGACTTTGCGGTGGCGCTTTGCGCCTCCTTTTCCCAAACCCTTTCCGCCCTTTCCACGACCAGACATCTCACCGTACAATAAGAGCCGAACCCTTACAAAGTGTTCGCCTTCTAGCTCACGTTTATATTAGTTGCTTTCCGACCAAAAGGAAAACTGCCGCGAAGATGGGAGATGACAGCCCAGTCGTCCAATTTGATAGGGCGATGCTACAGGGCCTTGTCCAATAAGACTCGGCCTCATTTTAAAACAGCGAATGACGGATGGTTAACTCAATGCATTTCAAATTGCAAAGGTTAGATGTTCCAAGTAGTTTCATAATATAGGCTGTAAAATAATATCCAGACTGTCAGCTCACTTTTATGGAAGTACAATATTGCAGGCATTTAGCCTCCTTCTTTTAACTAGAAGTGGCTGTTTTGTTTTGAAACATATCTTGTATGTGCAATAAACACATAAGTGATTGAATCAAAAAAAACTGTTGGGATTTTTAAAATAATTTTTAATCTTAACAGTTTTGCTTGTGTTGTTTCTCTTCAGAAAAACAGGCGGGATCTAGAAGCATTTCAATCAAGCAGCTGATAAGGTAACAAACTGACAAACTATCGATCAGGAGCTGCATGATGCAGTTTGATACAAACGAATTGCAAAGCAAATATGTATCTATTGCCATAGCTCGACAGAAACAACTGTTTTTCTTAGATTACTTTGAATTTTAGACAAAAAATAAGCAGTAAAGAATGAAATACAAACGCACACCTTGCAGAGTCTAGTGTACAAAACACTAACTTGTATATAGTCAATTTGGAATGCAATTACTTCCGAAGTGAAGGACAGCAACATTTATGCATCCAATTCAGCACTAGGGATATCCAAAGGGAAAGAATCGACCAGGCTTGGCTTTATACACTATAAAGGCAACAATAGGGTTTGTTCATAAGCCTGCGGCTCTCCCTCGCATACCAGAAAAGGTAGTTCCAGCAGTTGCACAACTCTAAAATTCGCAGCTGCATGAATAATTGCTTCTAATCTCTAGCTTTTCCTGTTACTGCAGCATTCAGAGATCACCTCCGGCGAAGGCGCGTATGCAAATTGCGGCCCTCGCTTTCCTACTGGAGGAAAAGCAATATTTCTCTAGTCAATTGGTCCTGCTGAGAAACCACGTTTGCATTGGCTGAGGTGCGTTGACGTCACAGTCAGCCAATCAGAAGCGCCGCTTTCAAACGGTGAGGCAGGCATAAATTGGCCCCCGCCTTTCTCGTCAATTAGGGGATACTTTTGCGTTCGTGGAGAAAAAGAGCAACTCGTTTGAGGAATGTCTGGTCGCGGCAAGCAGGGAGGCAAGGCCAGAGCCAAGGCCAAGTCTCGTTCTTCCCGAGCCGGACTCCAGTTCCCGGTCGGTCGTGTTCATCGCCTGCTGCGGAAAGGTAACTACGCCGAGCGGGTGGGCGCCGGCGCTCCCGTCTACCTGGCGGCGGTGTTGGAATATCTCACGGCAGAAATCCTGGAGTTGGCCGGAAACGCTGCTCGGGACAACAAGAAGACCCGTATTATCCCCCGCCATCTGCAGCTGGCCATTCGCAACGACGAAGAGCTCAACAAACTCCTGGGCAAAGTGACGATCGCTCAAGGGGGCGTGTTGCCCAATATCCAGGCGGTCCTCTTGCCCAAGAAGACGGAAAGCCATAAAGGCAAATGACCTGCTGTTGCCCGACGGGCAAGTGCTTCGGAACTGAATCCAAAGGCTCTTATTAGAGCCACCTACAACCTTTAAGAAAGTGCTGATCGTCTCTTCCTCTCTTCGAAATAACATTTTGTTTGCTCTAGCATTCCGAATAATCGTCAAGTCGTCAAACAGCTTGTAATAACGTGGTCCTGTTTTTTAAGTGTGTGTCTCAAGGCATTGATTTTTATCTGGTCTACAAGTTAGAATCTGTTCCCATCCTAGCCCCTTGTTCCCCAAAGGGGGATTTGTGGGACTGAGAGATTAGAGGGAAACTCCTAACGAAATTATGCATGACTGAAAATTATGCCGACTTGAATCTGGGTGAGTCACCCAAGTGTTGTCAGGTAGAACTGACTTTTTAACTACGCAGTTGACCAGACCTGCAAGTAATTTAACATTTGTTGTTTTTTTTGAGGGTGGAGAAGGCTCTGCATGTTTCAGTAACTGGAGGCAACATTACCAGCCATTAATATGGCTCGAAGGTCTGGAAATTGTCCAAAATGTGGTAGTAACATGTATGTACATTGAACAAGATCAGGCATACACAACCCAAACCAGAAGACAAAATTATCTTTCAGTTCTATATTTCCCCAAAGCAGCTCTTGAGTTCAGAAAAAAACCAGACTGGTGATTATTCTCAGTGGGGAAAAGTCAAGTGGGCATCTTCACTTTGCATTTTTGGTTTTGCAAAAAACAAAAACCTGAGCTGAAAAACAACCACTAAAAAATCTCCCAAGGAGTTCTTCGCCTCTTGCACTAGTGAGATCTGTCTCTTTCTCTCTCCCCTCCCCTCTTGTGTTAGCTGCAGGAATCAAATCAGAATTACCATCCTCAGAGCTGTTTTTCCTTCAAGTCTATGACTTTGGATGTAGTTTGGCAGCAAGCCATTACCTGGTATTGGTCTGTTTCCATGGAAATGGTACAGTTCAACACCCCAGCAGGTTTGGAGATTTGGATATTACTGGAGTGGAAAAGAAAAAGTTCCAAAACCAATGAAAGGTTGTTCTCTTCCACCTCCCTCCCCTCCCTCCACATTTAATTGGTCTTCAGAGGGAGGCAAACTGGGTTGGAAAGCACCATAACAACACTCCTGGGAATATACAAGTTACATTGTCCCCAGCTTAAACCTATCTTTGGAGCTGTCTAGTAAATAAAAAGGGGTATTATTGAAGAGGGTTGTGCTGAGGTGGCCTAATGGGATTAAGTCAAATAAACACTATCTTTCACTAGAAAAGGTTTATCTTCCATCAGGCAATGTGTTTTTCAGAATGAATAAGAAGCAGGTATCACCATACCCAGCCATGGAAAGTTAGAGGGTAACCTGACCTAAAGCCAATTAGCCCCCCCCCCTTTTTAAGGGCAATGTTTGTGGGGGGGGGGAAATCAGAGGATGGAGGGGTATGTGCAGTATATCTCCCAGTGCCCTGCCCTCTTGGAATTCAGGTCATTGTGACTGTCTCAGTCAGTTCTTGAGGACAGTGAGTTTACATTAGCACATTATACTTTTGTGCACTATCTTGGATAAGCTTTTAAGTGATGAAAAGTACTTTAGAAGATGGGTATGGAAAAAAAATAATGAAAACAAACTTGCAAAAATCATCTAAGGAGGATCATGTTTGCTTTCAAGGCCATCTATGGTAAATAAAATGCCTTGGTAGGCAACCTAAGTCCAATCAAATTTGGTCTTAATTACTGAGCAACCTCCTGCCCTCCCAAATTTATTAGATAAAAATGCAAGTACTCCTTGTTTAGTGATCACAGTTGGGACCAGCCACTTGGTTGTTAAGAGAAGCAGTCTCTAAGTGAACCTACATCTATTTTGAGGAGTTTCAGCTTTACAGCCCTCGGAAAGTTGCAAATGTGAGGACAGGTCATAGAGTTAATTACTCTCTTGTGAGTTATGATTTTAGGATTAAAGAATTCTAGCCAAGAAACGTTATTAAAAACCGAATGAAGGTCTTGCACTCTCAAATTTGCTCCTTTGTATGCCAAGTTTCTTTCCACTTTTGTGAAATGAATTAGGAGTGATGGATGGTAAGTCAGTTCACTGCGGGTATTACCGGTACTACGATGCAATAGGACAAGACTGAACAAAACAAGGTTGATCCTTCCCATCCCAGAACAGCTTCTGATTAAACTTTGGGAAACTGCAAGCTTGTGAAGTAAAAGGAAGCGAATCATTTCTGACATCAGGAAAATGATATATCAATAGTCTTGAAACATTCCCATTTGCAAATTAATGTTTAGAGTCTGGATTGTAGAAAATTGTGGTAGAGAATATAATCATGAATTTGAGATGGTTGGCGATATGAATAGATCTAACAAACAAAATGGAGACTGCACTCTTTTTCTGTCTGTCTTTTGGTCATGACCAGGGCAAACTAGTTCCTCTTTTTACCTAATCTTATCAGACCCAGATTGACTCTTCCTGCCCCTCCAGACAAAGCTCCCTGAACCAAAGAATAGAAGCCTCCTTATCAACTCACAGAGCAGCCCAAGGGCAGCCCTAACCAGAGAGTTGCAACATAGTGAGGAGACGGATGAGATACCCCAATCTTCCCTCCTCCATCAGTGGATGACCTCAGGATTCTGTTTCCTTTAACAATGGACTTGCTCACTTCTGTTCACCTAACAATAGAAATGACAACAGGTAGATGGACAAAGATCTCTGTGGCATCCTCAAAACTAGGATTTCCTGCATTGTAGCCTTATTTTTTTAAAAAAAATATTTGCTTGGTTTGGGGTTCCTCTTTTTCTTCAGTGTGCTCTGGACTTCTGAATTTCCCACAACAATTACTTGCAGTATTGCTTTAGGGAACCCCTGGACAAGAACAGGATGGGAAGATCTGTCTCTGCCTTTTCTCAAAGCAAAGATAAATCACAAACAGTACCTCAAAGATGTCTGCTGAAGATACATGAGATAGTAAGGAACAACATGGGGGATGCGTTCCTTTCACTTTGCATATGGAAAAGAGGGTTTATACTCAGCAAGCTGGGCTGGCAGCTCTTCCTATTTACATTTCCTTTCAAAACAGTCATCATGTGCTAGCCTGTAATTATGGAGTCCTTTACAGATCTGGATTATATGTCTTTCATTTTTAGTTACAGATAGTCCACGACTTACAATAGTTCGCTTAGTGACCGTTTGAAGTTACAATGGCTCTGAAAAGAGTGGCTTATGACCATTTTTCACACTTATGACTATTGCAGCATCCCCCCCCCCCGTAACATGATTTACATTCAGATGCTTGACTGACTCACATTTATAAATGGGTGCAGTTGTCCCGGAGTCATGTGATTCCCCTTTTGCGACCTTCTGACATGCAATGTCAATGGGGAGGCCAGATTCACTTAACATCCATGTTACTAACTTAACAATTGCAGTGATTCAGTTAACAATCGTGGCAAGAAAGGTTGTAAAATGGGCAAAACTCCCTTAACAAGTCTCCCTTAGCAACAGAAATTTTGGAGTCAGTGATTCACTTAAGAAATGTGGCAAGAAAAATCATACAGTGGAGCAAAACTCAAGTTAACAAATGTCTCACTTAGCAACATAAATTTTGGGCTCAACTGCGGTCGTAAGTTGAGGGTTACCTGTATTTGAACTTTATAGTTCAGATGCAAAACACTCAAGGGAAGATAGAAGGGGTTTAGAACCACTCCCGTTCTTCGAAGCAGATCTTCTGCGCATGCTGAAATGCTAGTCTAGTTTTCTGAAGGATGGGGAAAAAAGCAGTTTCAAAGATCTTAGGCTCCACGTGCCAAAGTCTCATCCAAAAGATGGTTTCAAACCTTCTATCGCTTGCATAATAATCTCCTGTTATGAGAGGCCCAAAGTCCATTAAGGAAAAGCAAGTGCCTCTAAAAGCAAGACACATTTCCAACAAATTCATTGATGGCAGACTGCCAATTTGCCTATATTTTTCAATCATGGCTGTGAACTGCAGCCAGCATGGATAGAATAGCGCTATAGAAACAAGTCTGCACATTGTCTACATTAGAGGTAAGCAGCAGCTTATTGGTCACTGATAAAGAACAAATGCTGGACGAGATGGATATTTGATGTGATAAAGCTTCTGAATGAGGTAGGCATTCTGAGGTCTGTGGATATAAATCACTTACATAATGCCCCAGAATCAGAGTCACCCTGATTTTTTTCTTTTAAAATTATCATTTTAGTATATATATATTTTAAAAAAACCATTCTACAAGGAAAAGTATAATGACACAGCCCCAAAGCTCCTACTGATATAGTAGAGATCCTCCTGGAAAAGTAATTCCTATGAATTTTATTTTATTTACTGTACAGCATCTACAGAGGCCATGCAATCACTGGTACACAAATATAAGTTTAATTCGTATAAATATATGTATGCATTTAACTAGCTTTGCCCATCAAGTTATTTTGAGAAAATGCAAATCTCCTACAGTAACTGTCCGGGGCAGAGTATATGTTGTCAAAATTCAAACAATATCTCCTGTCTCAAATAGGCTGCCCAACACTAGCACACAAGCCTGTTATTTAAAACCTGCTCCTTACAAACTAACTGCAACTGGTTTATACGAGAACGTTATTGAAAAATGGGACTCGGATTAAAACCTTTACAAAGCTGACCTAGAGAAGCAAAACTATAATCATATACATGCTTATCAAGATGCATGTCTTTCATCTGAAAAGCTTTTCTCCCTTCTAACTTCTACAAAATTATATGCAGCCCACTCATCCTACAATGAAATCTCTGGGTATTCTTTCCTTAGAGGAAGAATTGGCTATCATTGTGACCGATCCACCTGAATTCCCATTTTATTTTTACAGCCAAGCTAGTGCCCCAGGACAGGTATTGGATAGAATGCAGACATTTCACTGCCAGCATTAATATGGCCACACACAGAGAAAGCCTATTGGAAAAATTCTGAACTCATATGAATTGAATTCATCAGATTTAAAAAAAATATTCTGAAGCAAGCACTAATTCTCTTAAAGGTATTAATCTCCAGTGGCACTGTAGCATTTTAAAGTTTTACAAACATTTTTACATTGAGATATACTGTACTGTGTGAACCATTGCAACAGGTTACTCAAAACATTTGAACATGTTTCATTGGCTCAAGTCATGAAAAATACTGTTCCTCATTAAAAAAAAAAAGAATGCCCATAGCCCCCCCCCTGTTCAGGTCACTTTCCATAACCCAGTTAAGTTAGTAATGTGGGTGTTGAGAAAGCAGACCACTCCGTGGTCCGCTAAGAATCCCTTGCCACGTTGAATACGCATTTGCAAGTTCAAATTTTGGAGAGGCCAAGACTGCCGGGAGTAATGATAGTACTATAGCTTTAACCAAAAGTAGTATAAACCTCCTCCTAACAGGTCCACGTGTACGCTACAAACCGCGGTAGCCGTTTTCAAAAGAAGCGGAAGCGAAGTAGCTCTTTTCTTGATATACGTGAGTGGCCCTTAAAAGAGCCTTTGGATTGCTTTATTGGCGAGAGGAAACTTAAGCTCTCTCCCCGCGGATGCGGCGCGCCAGCTGGATATCTTTCGGCATAATCGTCACCCGCTTGGCGTGGATGGCGCACAGGTTGGTATCTTCGAAGAGGCCAACGAGGTAAGCCTCGCTGGCTTCCTGCAGGGCCATAACGGCGGAGCTCTGGAAACGGAGATCGGTCTTGAAATCTTGGGCGATCTCTCTGACCAGGCGCTGGAAGGGGAGCTTACGGATGAGCAGCTCGGTCGATTTCTGGTAACGACGGATTTCTCTTAAGGCGACAGTGCCGGGGCGATAACGATGAGGCTTTTTCACCCCACCAGTGGCTGGAGCACTCTTTCGGGCAGCCTTGGTTGCCAACTGCTTGCGAGGAGCTTTTCCTCCGGTAGACTTTCGAGCGGTCTGTTTAGTACGGGCCATTGTTCGCCTATAGAGCAGCCAATCCCGCCGAAGTAGAAAGCAGAAAATAAGACTAGCCCCTAGAAGGCTGAGTATTTATAGCCGAGTCCTCCTCTCTTGATTGGCTGAGCGCGTTCGAATTTCCCGGGCTCGGAAGGGATTGGCTACAGTGTTTCGCTGTTTCTTCTCTTGCCTCTTTTGTACTCGAATGGATACGTCAGCAAACAGGACATTCAAATTCTTTCTGCTCTGTGTAATAGTGTTCTCACAAATAATACCTTGCAGATAAAGGGTTCCTTTCTGCGCTGCAGAAATCCGGACCATCGATAGATGGCAACAAGGATTTTTTAATGCCTCTCTATAGGTTAGTTATCCATGTTTTTGCAACCCAGATTTTGAAAAAAACTCCAAGGTATTTTTTGTGTATTCATCTACTTAGCGAGGACGAATATAATTTGCAAAAGTGTTGTTCTAATTTTGAATTGGTGAAAATGTTTAGCAGTTGTGGAAATAGCGTGTGGCACAAACGAGACCCGGAAATTAATTCCTCGTCAGCCACAGAAATTTATGAATGATCGGGGTCAGCCCGATCTACCTACTTCGCAGGGTTGTTGTAGAGAAAAATGAGAAGGGAGAAGACTATAAACTCTCCATTTTTTGTGCATCATTCCTACATAAAAAGATATTTAATAAACGCATGTCACCAATAAGCCCAATGTGCTTTCCTATATTGCCTAAAAGAATGGGAGAGCATCTTAACTTCTATAGCAATTGTTTATTCCAAGTTTATTCCATTTTATATTTTTTTCCGTTTCATTTTTCCCATAATTTAAGCACTTGTTATGTAGAATAAATAGTTTATTAATTGATTAGTCACGACCTGGTTATATAGTTTTTCGTTATGCTCCGCTGGCATACAATTTACACTACTTTGGCTGATCTCTAAAAATCTGTCAAGATCGGCTGCTATGGGCAGAAAAGGCCAGAAAGAGCAACTACTTTCACATTGTTCCCAAAATCTGCATGGACGCACCCATGAAAGCTCCACGCAGGTCGATCGGGTTTTCCTAGAAGTGGGGCGCTCCGTGTTGCTCTTTCTCAAGCATAAAATTGTACTATTACGAAGCAATGAGATCACTTTTCTAGGTCCGAAAGATTTTATACACACACACACGCACACACATATGTATACCTTTCTGGTCATCTCAACAGCGATTTATTTTTCAAAATGGATTTAATACTGAAAAAAGGGGTTCTACGGTTAAGTGTCCTTTGGTGAGTTACGGACCAGAATTTTAGATTAAGAGGTTCCCCGAAGGAAGACGGCAGAGTCTGAACAATTCCGCCGGACACGGCGATTGGTTAAGATTACCTCCATATCCGAACCCTTTTATACTTGCTAAGCGGTAGAGGGTTTGGAATGTAACAGCTGAAGCCTTCTGTATAACAGGTGATTTTTTCTAGATCTGAATCAATATTTGCCAACATACGAAGCCCTGGGCTAGGGAAGTGCCAACTCCGATATGCTTTGGATCTGAAAAGGAAACACTTATTCGATACTCTAGACTCAGCTCCTTACTTGAAATTGTAGGTGGCTCTGAAAAGAGCCTTTGGGTTTGAAATTCAATGTTCTTTTCTTCACGGCAACTTCTATTTTCCTTTCGCTTTATGGCTTTCCGTCTTCTTGGGCAAGAGGACCGCCTGGATATTGGGCAACACGCCCCCTTGAGCGATCGTCACTTTGCCCAGGAGTTTGTTGAGCTCTTCGTCGTTGCGAATGGCCAGCTGCAGATGGCGGGGGATAATACGGGTCTTCTTGTTGTCCCGAGCAGCGTTTCCGGCCAACTCCAGGATTTCCGCCGTGAGATATTCCAACACCGCCGCCAGGTAGACGGGAGCGCCGGCGCCCACCCGCTCGGCGTAGTTACCTTTCCGCAGCAGGCGATGAACACGACCGACCGGGAACTGGAGTCCGGCTCGAGAAGAACGAGACTTGGCCTTGGCTCTGGCCTTGCCTCCCTGCTTACCGCGACCAGACATGACGTCGTTCCTGAGTCAAGTGCAACACACCAAGCGCCCAACACAAACCGGCAGTGGTTAGAAATGAGCGAACTGGGGGCTTTTTATGCCTTTCCAAGGTCTGAAATTGCAATGTTTGATTGGCTGTTCAGGCGCCAGGCTTTCTTAGCCAATACGAAGGCAGGTTTGTCAACATAACCAATCGAACGACGTGAAACGGACTCCTTCCAATAGGAACCATAGTATCGCAGTCCTCTTCATTTGCATCTGCGCGCGCAGCCAAAGGGAGTCGAGGTTATAGCAGCCAATGAGAACGTTGGAGTGCAGCTACCCTTATTTGCATAGGAGGCCTTTAAATAGTGGGAAGCCGGACGTTGAACTTGTTTCAGTTCTGTTTGAGATACGCGGAGTGTCTTGTTTTCCGGACGGGAAGGAAGTTTGTTTACTTTGCTGTTCCCATTAGCATTTGTTGGAAAGTACCTTATTCGCAATGCCTGAACCGGCGAAATCCGCCCCCGCGCCTAAAAAGGGCTCCAAGAAGGCGGTGACGAAGACCCAAAAGAAGGGCGACAAGAAGCGGCGCAAGACCCGGAAGGAGAGCTACTCCATCTACGTCTACAAGGTGCTGAAGCAGGTCCACCCCGACACCGGCATCTCCTCCAAGGCCATGAGCATCATGAACTCGTTCGTGAACGACATCTTCGAGCGCATCGCGGGGGAGGCGTCCCGCCTGGCCCACTACAACAAGCGCTCGACCATCACCTCGCGGGAGATCCAGACGGCCGTGCGCCTCCTGCTGCCCGGGGAGCTGGCCAAGCACGCCGTGTCGGAAGGCACCAAGGCCGTCACCAAATACACCAGCTCCAAGTGAGAGGCGGCTGCGCTGCGCAGTAAGGCGACCGAAAAACCCAAAGGCTCTTTTTAGAGCCGCCCACTTCCTCATGAAAAGAGTTTGAGTCGCTACTTTTGTTGTAGCCTTGCCGACTTAAGCCTTGAAGCTTGGGGGACGTCCCCTCAGATGTTGCTTTTCATTAATAAAATGCAAAGATTGGGCTCTGTTTAAAAAAAAATATGGAAAGATGTATAGGGGAAGAAATTTACATACTAAAGTAGAGGTCGAACTGTATAGCGCAGAAATGATTTATCTCTAGTAACATGCTATCTTTTTAAAAAGTAGATTATCTTGTGCTGAATTTAAATGCAAATAAAAGTGCAAAAGGGTTCCTGGGTTGATAGCATGGCTTCCAGATCTGATCTTGCAGGTGTGGAGTTTTAAGATTTTTTAAAAATTCTTGCCTGTAGCAATTTTATAAATGTGGTGAACACTCTTAATACAAGTAGTCCTTGATTTACAATTTAATGATTGTGGCACTGAAACAAATGACTTGCGACAATTTTCCACACCACCAAAGCAGCATCCCCATGGTCATATGATCAAAATTCAAACACTTGGCAACTGGCTCATATTTGTGATGGTTGCAGTGTCCTGATCACCTTTTGTGAGCTGGGAAGCAGATTCACTTAACAGCCATGTTACTAACTTAACAATTGCAGTGATTCAGTTAACAATCATGGCAAGAAAGGTAAAATGGGCAGAACTCCCTTAACAAGTCTCTCTTAGCAACAGAAATATTGGAGTCAATTGTAGTTGTAAATCAAGGACCACCTGTCCTCCTTTTTCTCCTATTTTCTCCAACATTCTTGTGAGGTGGGTTGGGCTGAAATTGAATGACTTGACGCAATGTCACCAGATTAGATTACACTCTTAAGGCAAAAGTAAAGATTCCTGGTTTCTAGCCTAATGCCTTAACTTCTAGACCAGACTGGATTTTCTACTCCTATGTAAGCTGTACTGAGTTGGTGACCTAAATTCATTAAATATAAAGAGTAAGAAAGGGAGAAACACCTTCCTCTGTATTTCAGTTATTAATTTTTTTTAATTCTCAGGAGCTCACTATGGTTTGATTATGAGCTATCAAGTCAGTGTTTTCTCTCATCCATGCAGGTGAGAGATCCTGTCTCTTCCAATCTTCCAGCAGTGAACCCCCATCATGGCTGTAATTGAGTTGATCCACTTGCTGCTGGTTATCCTCTTCTCCAGCATTATGGATTTCTCCAGAAACATAGGTCTTTGCATAATGTGTCCCAAATGGAACAGTTTGAGCCTGAGCATGTCCATCTCAACTGAGAACTCTGGATTGATTTGTTTTCTGGTCTATCCATGGCATTCTGAGGAATCTTCTCTAAGTTCAAAAGCATCAATAATCTTTCTATCCTGCTTACAGTATCACGTGGAAAACCACTGCATGCATGGTTCTGATCTTCTAACTGTAGTTGCATTGTGGCAACTGAATATTTTTTCCAAGGCCTTCATTGTTACCTATCAAATGCTGCCCTGAGGCATATTTCTTGATAACTGGTTTCATTGTTGTTGACAGACAATCCTAAAAGGCAGAAGCTATCCATTACTCCAGCGTTTCCATTGTCAATTCTAAGGCTGATGGCTAATCTATTATTAGTTTAGTCTTTTAATTTAATCATAGTCCAAACATGTTGCAGGAATCCAAATGAGCAGTGATGGGGTCATGAGCTTATGATCAATTCAGGAGAAAAAAAAAAAGTATTTTATTAATTTGATTTATATGCCTCCCCCTATCTCACCCTAGCAACTTTGGACAGCTAACACCATATGAAATATAAAACAGAGAACATATAAAAAAATCTATAATGGCAACATAATCATCAATAAATTATTGTCTCACAGGCTCCAACCAACTTCGTGACCTTCCTGTCCAAATCAACATCCAGAGCTTTCAAGTTTTCCAAAAATGCAATGGTACATTGAGGCAGGTTTCTTTTCCATTCATCCCACTGCATATAATTAATTCAAATATATTTTTGTCTAACAGGCTAGCTGGAAAGTAAAATGCAAAAAAGAAAATGTTGATGGGATGACTGCTATAGAAATCATGGAATCTCTGTTTTGCCATAGTATTAATCTTCATATATACAAATACCTCTAATTCCATTTTCTTGAGCACATGTTCTCCTCAGGGCTGCGTCCTAAGTCTGCTGCTGTTCACCCTGTTGACCCATGACTGTTGTATTAGGTTTGCCACCAACCATATTGTGAAGTTCGCAAATGATACAACAGTAGTGGGCCTTACTCATGATAACAATGAGGGTGCTTACCACAAGGAGGTTGAGGGGTTGGTGAACTGGAGTAAGGAGAACAGCCTAGTTTTAAATACCAGAAAAACCAAAGAAAACATTGTCAATTTCAGAAAAGGCAGGCACAGTGTGTCGTGTATGTGTTGACTTTGAGAGCGGGCAACTAAATTTCATTTTTGTTGTGTGCTGTTATGCCCACAGTAAAAAAAATGACAATAAATGTTATCTTATATAAAATGTAATAAGTTTCAAGTATTCAGATCTGCACTTTATAATAGGCTGGGATGAAGCCATGTCCTGAGATGAGGATATAAATACAGTGTTAATAAAATTATAGGTAACATTTGGTGGCATTCTTTACAGTAGGTGAATCAAACCAAGGTGGATGATTTGATCTAATGTATGTGAAGGAGATGTTGTTTCAGAAATTAAGGTCCAGGCTTCTAGTAGTATAAATCATCTTCCTAAAATGTACTTCCTGTGTTTGAACATCTATAGTGCTAGTATTCAGATCATTACATCTGCTACATTTGCTTTCTTCTCTTGGAACCTGCCAGACTCCTTGATAGATAGTAAACAACCTAAAAAATTATTTCATCCCAAGAAAAATAAGGTTAACATCATTTTTACCAGCAGGGCATTTTTGCCATGTGTTGTTAACACATGATATACTTAAACATAGTTCACACTGAACCTGGCCTTAATAGGACTGTGCTGAATATGAATTTCTGCATTTAGACACTCTGGATTAAGCTAGTTCTTATTGCAACGAGAATGGCATTAGGATTTTTTTTTTAAAAAAATAAATGTTTCTGTGTTATGTGTCTGCATGGTTCTCCCTTGATTTAGTTTAAGAAAATGGATTGGCTTTAAGATGTATCAAGTGAATTTTAATCCAAAATTTAATCTTGGCTCTTCAGTCCAAAACTATTATTTTTACCTCTCCCCAGAGAGCGATGACTGCATTTAGGAAGACTGTCATGCTCCAACATTTAAACTGGAGAGAAAACCAGACTCAATAATGAATACAGTACTTGGATTAAAAAGTACAAGTTTAACAACTCCAACCCATTCTAAAGCATATTAGGTCTTAAATTCATTGCAATGAAAAAATCAAAATAAAAATGTTCTAGCTATGTCTAGATATCTCCTTCTAGAAAGTTTATTTTATGTTGGCAGCATTTCCATTTCAGACAGGAAATCAATGGGTCTGGCTGATACATTTAGTCCAGCTGATCATTTAGTCCAGTATAATCTAGAGGTTAAGATTTTCAACAGAGTTGAAAATGGCAGAAACTAGGCATTTTTGTCTGTCCAGGTTACATTGGAGAGTCGCTGCTACTATAAGCCTAACATGCATAGAGAGAAAAAAGGGAAAACATAAATCTAGCTAATAATATTCCACAGTAGTCTAGCTATGGTTAAGATGGTTTCTGTGACTCTTCATAATGTATAATTCTGAGCAATATGCAAAATAATTTTTGAATTAAATGTAACACAAACTTCAGTCAATACATTCCCATTTTCTTTATTATTGTAGTTACAGAAACAACCTCATTTCCTTTTTTTTTTTTTTTTAAAGCTGGGGTCGGTGTTTTTTTTTTGTTTTTTTTGCCGACTTGTAATTATTTTCTTGTTACAAAGTGATAGAAACTCGTAGGAACAGCAACGGGAAGAGGATTCTGATAAATTTTTGTATCAGTTTTCACACAGTTAAGTTTGTGGCAATTCTGGACTTGATCGGTCCTCTTATGCAAAAACAGTTTCATCCCACCAAAACAGGTTATTTTTCCCCAGAAGGTGGAAGACTATAATTATTCAACTCAACACTTGAGCAATAAGCAATGTCCTTATTCATAAAACCAGAAACAAAAGAAAGGCGCCAACATTTCAGTTTCAAACGGCGGTTTGTCATTGGTGTTTTCGAATTACTTTTCTTTCTCATTGGACAAACCCTGAGGGGCAGAAACCTATGGGGGGAGAGGCTTAGCAGCGTAAAGTAACCGCCCTTCAATGGAAGGTTTCTTTCTGGTCGGGCACTAGAGAATATAACTTCGCTGTTTCCCGGTTTAGAGCACATTTTCTCGTGGTTTTCTGAGCTGAAGGTTTGGTGAAGGCTGAAGAATGTCTGGCCGTGGAAAGGGCGGAAAGGGTTTGGGAAAAGGAGGCGCAAAGCGCCACCGCAAAGTCTTGCGAGATAACATCCAAGGCATCACTAAGCCCGCTATCCGCCGTTTGGCTCGCCGTGGCGGAGTGAAGCGTATCTCTGGCTTGATCTACGAGGAGACTCGCGGGGTGCTAAAAGTCTTCCTTGAAAACGTCATCCGCGATGCCGTGACTTACACCGAGCACGCCAAGAGAAAGACTGTAACTGCCATGGATGTGGTGTATGCTTTGAAGCGCCAAGGCCGCACTCTGTACGGATTTGGTGGTTAAATATTTCAACGAGCTTTTCAAAATAAATCAAAAGGCCCTTTTAAGGGCCACCCACTTTTTCATAAAAAAAGCTGAGTTTCCGCGAGTGCCGTTCCTATGGTTTGTAACCGAGCTTGAATGTTCCCTATAAATTACGACGTGACTGCTAGGAACGAATGCTTCTTAGGGTTGTGGCTGAAATAAACTATGTTCAGCGAAGCGGGGAGCTAAACACGGGCAGTAAAGGCAAAATAAAAAAATGCTTAGAGCATATCTTTGAAGAATCGGCTTAAAACGATTTTCATTTTTTCATCGCACTAAATTTCCGGTTTTCGTTGGTAACTTCAAAATTTGATGCAATCGTTAACCAGACCAACTTAGGTTTATTAGGGGGAATGAAATTTTGGTCCGTATTTTTTTTTTTTTTTTTTAAAAAAGGTTCCTATGAGGTATATATAACCGGATAATAACGTGTATCCTACCAAACAATGGACCTTTCTCTACTGCCGGTAGCTATGCAGGCGTATTTCCCAGCAGTCACGTCCTTTGTTCAAATCCTTTGTTTGCTCAATTGTGATGCAATATTAGAGGTAGCCAATAGGAACCTAAGGGCTGTCGATGAGTAATTTGGTCGCTTACATACGGAGTTTGGTGGCTTTTGTAGTTCCCAAGAAGTGGCAAAGGCAGCGGGATCTTCCTAAAATGCTTGCTTTAGTACCAGATAAAAGAAAGTGACGACACGTGTCCTTGGATTCCAGTTCAGATTTACTCCTTGTGAGAAGACAGCAATCATACCCAACACTTTCTCCCAGGTTTTGTACTTTCTTAATATACTGCTCAAAAAAAATAAAGGGAACATTTTACCATGGAACTGAAGGGGTTTGCGTTCCCTTTATTTTTGTGAGCAGTATATTTTTCTCTCACCTTTCTTCAAAACCGGTTACTTGGCTGTTGAGCCATTAAAGCTCTTTTTAAACAAAAACAAACAACAACCTTGCTTGGGGAACATGTGTTAATGCGTTGTGAGTTGTAGATGATTGGGGTCTTCGTGTTTTGGGATCATTTCCCTGCTGAGGAAAGGGTAGAAGGCAACAGATTCCTCACTAACCCTAGGTAGGATAAACAATGTCTTGTGTGGGCAGAGCCTGAATATGATGTGAGATCTTGTGCTTTCCATCTCTTCTAGTATAATTCTTCACCTAGATGGAGTTATACGTGTTGATGATCAGGAAGCAAGAGAATATAGAAAAACTAAGTGGTTTAACATTGGGAAAAGAATGTACCAAGGCTGCATACTATATAGTGTGTACAATATGTGTTCTCCCCCCCCATATCTATATAGATTGTATCATGAGAAATTCTGGAGTAGAAGAAATAAGAACTGGAAACACAGCTGCTGAGGGAGGTATCAAGAGCTGAAGATATGTGATATACCACTATGGCTGAAAACAAGGAAAAGAAATCTCTTCTTGAAGATGAAAGAAAAGAGTACAAAAAACCAAGCTGCTGCTTAATATTACTATGTCAACAGACAATGCCAAGCCAAAGCAAATAGATGGAGAAGTTGTTATGGTAAAATTACAGATATGTTCCAATCTTTCTAATCCTTAATGTCTAGATTCTGGAGATTCTCAGTCATCCAGGTCATGGTTGTCCCAAAGGTGCCTTTTCAAGAGGCAACTGAACCTTCTTGATTTTTCTTTGAAGATGTTTCACTTCTCATCCAAGAAGCTTCTTCAGTTCTGACTGGATGGTGGGGAATGGAAGGATTTATATTCCTTGCAGACAGTTGATCATTTGCCTTCTTTTAGAGAGTTGTTGAGGCCACCTGGAGGTTTATCTGTGTCCTCAAGGTCACCTGAGTGGTGTGGAGCTGCCTTGGAACTGCTGAAAGGACTGTGTTGTAGACTGGAGATAGATGATGTTGTATCCCTCCCTCTCTGTTGAGAGAGGGCTGTTCAATTTTGAAATAGATGGCCTCTTTGACACCACTTTCAAACCAGTGGTTCTCTCTGTCCAAAATGTGGATTTTGCTGTCTTCAAAAGAGTGGCCTTTGTGTTTTAAATGCAACACAACAGCAACAAAGAGGGAGAGGAGGAAGAACAGGAAGGACCTAGATCAGGGGTAGGCAACCTTGGCTCTTTTATGACTCGTGGATTTCAACTCCCAGAATTCCTGAGCCGGCATGGCTGGCTCAGGAATTCTGGGACTTGAAGTCCACGAGTCATAAAAGAGCCAATGTTGCCTATCCCTGACCTAGAGCTTCATCTGGGATTGCCCAATGGAGGTGACAATAAAAAGGAGAAAGAAAAGAAGCTCCCCCCCCCAGGTAGTGTACTGTATAAAGCAGTGAAAAAAGCAAGGGGGTTAAAGAAAATGTAGTGCTGTAGCTGCTAAAAGCATTTTCTTGGTGCCTTGGACTGGAGTATTCAAATGTAGGAACTGCCACCTAGTGGCCCAGGAGAAGAAGGTTTTAAACGAGACAGCAAATTCTACCCTCCTTTATTCTATAGTACAGGGGTAGTATGTCTGCAAGTTTGAGCGTTTGCAGTGAATGGAGCTCTGCTCTTCTGGAGACAATCCAAAGAAACATGAAAGAAACATTACCATTACCCTGTAATGGTAATGCAATTATTAGCCCCATCTTGGAAGACACCAACAGAGATATATTTGTGCACTCAAAAGACCAAAATTCTAGTTGGTTTATATTTTGATTAGGGCCAATCAACATGACGCAAACCTGTGCGTAGGTTTTCAAGCGCTCCAGACCCCTTCTCCAAGTAAGTCAGAGCATAAAGCAAGGACAGTTTCTTCCTACTTGCTTCTCCCTTTCAAAAGACTTCTAGAGAACTCAAAACAGCACCATCGGCACCTCCTGGTGGACCCATTAAAGGTAATTCAAATGGCCACCTCCCTATTCCAGAAATAGGTTTATCAGATACGTTTGTCATCCTTACCTCTCTACTTTGTTTCTATATCAAAGCTCAGAAGGATGGACAGTTGCTCATATTAAAATTGGCAACAACATCACTTGTGGAATGGTATCAGGTCTGCTCATAATAGCTATCCCCCCCCCCAAAAAAAATCGCACAGGTCTGGGAAAAGAGCAGCATGATTCTCCTTATATCCATAAAGGTCACCAGGGAGGATAAGAATCAAGTTAGCAGGCAATAGAGTGAAAAACTTTGACATTATCAACTTTTGTATCAGCTAGATTCTAATCCAGAGATGGGCAAATGGCAGCTTCCTTGCAAACGCTTCCAAAGGTTAACACAACAACAAAAAGATTGGGCTAAAGAATTTCAGTCTTATGTCATCCAGTAATTTTTGCCAACTAGCTATTTTACCTGTTGGAAAAGTTGAATTGGGGGGAACCTAATCTGAAAAAGAAATATTGCCCATCCCAGTGACCAGTTTTAATCATTAAAAGTAGGTCAAAACTGGTAAAGAGACCACAGAGTGAGTGCTGGTCCAGGATTTTCAGTCAAGACATTTCATAGCTTTTATTTTCCTGTTAATAAGTTGCATTTAATGGAGATAATATGATTTACCATTGCAAGAGGAATTGTGAGCTTCTGCTCTTCCCAGTGTGTGTTCCCATGAGTAGAACATTTGGACCATCTGATATTGCTGTGGAATCAGCCTGCTGGTTCTGAAGAACTTGCTTGATCTGCCACCTCCCATCACTCTGGCACCACACTACACAATCACCAGGACTTACTATCCTTAAAACAAGAATGGGTTTGTCCCTAGTAAAATCTCTTATGTGCATAACTGAATCTGGTTAGTTGTTGTAGTTGAGCCAGACATTTGAGGAATGAGCGTACACCGTCGAGGCCATTCTCCACTTGGTCTCAGGTAGGTGTGATCTGCCGTCGAAAACACCGACATGTAATGCATTTGAGGAAGCTTGTGCTGATGTAGAAAAGTCTGGTGAAGCGAAAAAGTAGGTTGTAATAGGTACTGACGGACAGTTCACCAGAGGTGTCGGCATACTTTAGGGCCACCAATGGTGTGTACAGAGGGTTTGTCTGGGTCCGGAATGGCGGGCGTTCTTTTGCAATGACATTGACCACAGCCTGTTGAAAGGCAAAGGTGGAAAGAGATAAGTGGGTTGATACATTTTAAAAAGTATTCATTTAAATCATTTCTCCTCCACTTTATCTGTCAACACTGCAAATACTGTATATTCTTGCTTTGACAATATGCAGAACTGTCTGGTATTTTTATAGTTAAACCAGGCAACAGGGAAAAAGGGAGGAGAATAAGGATAGCCCGGGAAAAAGAAACCGGAAGTAAATCACATCTTCCAAGTTGATTGGAAGATGTGAACCATGACCCCCCAAAAGGGGGGGGGAAATGCTTAGAATGTATATGCTTAACGGAAGAGAAGCCAGACCTAAGCATTTCCACCATGCTGTACTGACGTCTATGTAACCTTAATAAATGCTTTTAGGAAAAAATATGCCTGAAAGTCCTTTTAAGTGTTTTGTTAATCAGACACCTGACATTATCATCAAAACCATCCCCCAGTGGAGCCGATTCCCTTTCATGGACATTCTTTCTTCTGCTTCCTCCTTGCTGTTAGAACCATGGTTCCTGAAATGTGAGATTGACTTAAAATTTGTATTTTCTCTTCTGGAAGCAGAAAGCCATAGCTCAAAGGTGTACAGCATATTGTGATATATCCAGGATAGTCCCTTGAATTTCTAATTGAAAAGGTCTTAGGTTAATAGGACTAGGAAAGATATCCTTTGGCTGAGCCCTTGGAGAGCCTGAGCCAATCAAAACGGACATGAAAGTGGGGTGAGACATAAGAGTCTGGGCAGGTCATTCAGGAAGACCAGGTGAAAAGTTGATTAGAGGCAGCTTGCTGTTTGCTCACCTACTTACTCACCTACTTGCATCTAGTATTCATGGAATACTAGATGCATAACAGGGTAGGCAGATGAGAATGGGAAGGGAGGAATTGTTGCCAATGCCAATCACTGGAAGAGGATGGATTCTGCTTTGTATGATGGCAACCGAACTCGATAAGCAAGATCTATCTATCTAAAACAGGGATCTCCACACTTGGCAACTTAAAGACTGGTGGACTTCAATTCTCAGAATTCTCCAGCCAGGCTGAGGAATTCTGGGAGTTGAAGCCCAGAAGTCTTAAAGTTGCCAAGTTTGGAGACCCCTGACCTAGAAGAACTTTCCTTCTGTATGGCCCCTCACATCACTTGTGAGATTTCTCCTACCTTAGCCACAGACTCGGGGGACTGGCCCATGGTGGTGAATATTTCATGTGATGCTGGTAGGTAGATCTCCTTGAAGTAGTGCACGGTGGTAGCATCAACTCCTGGAAACTGAGACTTGGCCACTTCCTCCATCAACTTCATCTCAAATTCAGTGTTTATAGGGCCGGGCTCTACCAGAGAGATGCTGCACAGGAAAAAACATCCCAAAAAAGCAGTTAGCAATTGGACCCAGAGGCCATCACATCAGAATTGGCTAATATATTATTTTTACAGATGGATCAGCCTTTTCCCCTGTTCTCTAACCCTCACCCCTGGAAACCCCTCCCATGAAAGGCCCATTTTCTTTGTGGACTTCCAAAGCTTTTAACTTGTATAAAAATTATACATCTAGAACATTTATCCCATTCTTCCTCTTGAGTTATCATTCTAGGTAACCTCTCCAATAAGACTTTTTACTGCTATATCTTTTTCACAGGACACATTTGTATCATTCTGTCTCGTTTCATTGCAAAGTGAGTCCATTGCCAGTGTTGCAAATTGGACCATGAAAACCTCTGGACATCTTTTATGAACAGACACACAGAGGATCCAGTGAGTCTTTGAATTATTATTAATTTATCAAAAGCACATAATGGACTTCTAAGATGTGAATCGGCATGGAATTTCTGGTGAATATTTATGAAACAGCATTTTTTGGACAAATGGGTAAGTCCTGTTTTGTTCTGAGACAGACCCCCCTCCCCTCCCCCATGAAATTTTTTTTTCCCATCATTCCTGAAAATATTTTCTTAACTCTTATGTTCTTTTAGAAGGACTTTTCTCAGAAAGGAGAGATGGAAGGAGATGTCTCCAGATAATGCTCTGTTATCCTGAGTATGCATTACCAGGATTTGGTTTAAATTCATCGTATGTTCAAGATCCAGGAGATTTGTCTTGGGAACCTAGAGGTACTGTCTCTCTGCTTTGTTAGAGCTGCTGTTAGATTGACCTGGACTCATCTGTAGTTCCTTCATGAAGGATGAAGGAACTACAGATGAGTCCAGGTCAATCTAACAACCCCTGATTCGTCATAACTTGAGGGGACAATGCTGGAAGACCAATCTGGCCCCAGGTTTGGAGAGCTGCTGATTTTTGGACGCCTAGGGGTTTGCCTGCCCTTCCAGACTGCTGCTCAATTGCCCTATTCTTTCAGTCCCAACCTGCTTGCTTTTGAAATTAAGTCTTCAGGTGTGTCTGCTTTTGGCCCTTCCAGCCTAGTGGCTTGTTCTTGGCTTTCAATTTTGGCTTCTTAGGATGGAAACGAGCCTGTCGTCTGTCCCAGGCCAGAAATCATTTCAAAGCCTGAAAGGAGAGCCCAATTTTCTAAGTGGTTCCGGCTGACTGGAGGAATCAAATGGGCTCAATTTAACAGCAATGCACCAGGCTACGGCTCATTTATACTGAACCAGAATTCTGAATAATTCCAGGTTGAGGTGATATATCTGACGATGGCCAATATCTAGCATGAATTAAATTATTGTGGCTATAGTAATATACATTTGCATGATTGTACAATCATCCCCCAACTCACTGACTTCCAGATGTGCTGGGCAACAACTATTATCCCCAACCAGCACAGCCATTGATTACTGGCTCAATGTATAAGATTTAACTCTCCCTTGCTTTGTTTTAGCTGATTTGTGCCAGAAATATATACACCTCTTTGGGAGGATTGTTTTTCTTTTTTTCTCTTTTACACATTGATAATGTTTTGAAATTCAAATTTAGAACATGGCATTATAATAATAGTAATTAAGACTAATGTTTTCTCAGCTTTATTTTTCTTGCCGGCTGCAACATGCTTAACCCCAAATGACTCCCTCGGATTCATAACAATGCTCGTGCCAACGTTTGTACTTTACTGCATCGTCTCCAATTCTCCCAGCTTTGGCTTTGGATGTGAAAAAGAAATATGGTGACTCTGAATGTAATTAAAACACAGATTTTTGCCTTTGAATTATTAACAAATGTTGGCTTGCAGCAGCAGTGCAAAATTTGTATTTCATACTAGAAACATCCAACAAGGTCTTGTTTCAAGGCACATTCTGTGTACTATACCATGATTTACAGTGCAGATGTTCAATCCGCCAGATTTGGGGAGATGATAATTCATGAGTTTTATGATCCATGGAGCAATTTGCATACCTAATGTTTTACTTACGAGATGGTATGTAGGATGTACACGTCATCTTATCTTGTGAAGGGGTTGGATTTTGGTAGCTTTAGCCAGGTCAGTTTTCCCCATCTTTGCTTTCTTCAGACTACTAATCCTAGAATTCCTAGCTAACATGGCCAAAGCAAGGAATCCTGGGAAGTGCAATACATCTGGGGAGCAGGACCTATGGAAGGCAGCCTAAAATTACCATTTACCTTCATCATGGGTTTTCTAGAGCTGCCTTTCCAAAATGCTTGGCGTTAACAGAATTGAGAGCTGAATTTGGGGAAGAAAGGAGCGAGCTGTTGAAGGGCTCTTGCAGAAAACATGACACAGTAATGAGGAAAGAGGGAAGCGCAAGATGGAAGGACAAAATGATCTTGATCTTGTTTAGTATAAGATGGGGCAGAGAGAAACTTGAACAGGCTTTTAAAATTCTATCATGCTATCTTACTACGCCGGAAACCAGTTGAGTGTGGCGGTTAAAGTCGCCAGGCGGGAAACCAAGCAACAAGTTCAGTTCCTGCCTTAGGCATGAAGCCAGTTGGGTGACTCTGGGCCAGTCTCTCTCTCTCAGCCCTAGGAAGGGAGGCAAGGACAAACTACAGGTAGTTCTTGACTTACAACAGTTTGTTTAGTGACCATTCAAAGTTACAACAGCATTGAAAAAAGCGAGTTATGGCTGTTTTTCACACTTACGACGGTTGCAGCATCCCCATGGTCACGTGATCAAACTTCAAACGCTTGGCAACTGACTTATATTTATGACGGTTGCAGGGTCCTGGGGTCATGTGATCCCCTTTTTGTGACCTTCTGACAAGCAAAGTCAATGGGGAAGCTGGATTCACTTAACAACCGCTTTACTAACCTAACAACCTGCCGTGATTCACTTTCAGTTCATAACTCATTTAACAAATGTCTCACCTAGCAACAAATTTTGAGCGTAAGGCTAGGATTACTTGTAGCTCTGAGAACGTTGTGAAGAAAACTGCGGACACTTGTGGCCAGGAGTAGGATTTAAAGGCACAAAACAAAGCACACCTTACGTAAAGTAAAGAACTTTCCTGGAATTCTTGCCATCCCCGTTTCTTGACCTGGCCTACCTTGAAGGGTTGACATCTGGATGCTATGCTATGTCTGCTATATGGAGGCTGTATTGCTACTTGGAACTGTCCGTTGGGAAGAATGAGTAGAGGGGTGTCCATGGGGGTGGGATTAAATATGTCAAGACGCCAATCACAAGTAGGCAATCAAATCCTTCTTGTTTATGTGCAGTGTGCTACAGTCACAGCTCCCATCTTGACAAGATCTTCCCCCTTCCCTTAGGACAGGAGTTGGCAACCTTGGCTCTTTTATGACTCGTGGACTTCAACTCCCAGAATTCCTGAGCCAGCCTCACAATGCATATCCCTGGTATAGGCTCAAAACTAGGGGAGTTCTAAAATGATCCAATTGTCTTTAGCCAGGGAAAAACAGGATTTTCCACAGCTGTGAAATCCTCCTTGGTTATGATATTTTGCTGAACGGCAAAGGCTTTTATTAAAAAAAAATGTTTACAGTGCCTTGGTTGTTAGGTTACTAATCATGTTTTGTGCTGTTTAGAAGGTACTAATCAGCGCCAGCATGTTTTCTACTGCTATTTTATAGATTGTACTTAAGGCTGTTTAATTTTCAATTACATTATTGCTTAAATTGTCTATTAGCTTCCTTAGCTATTTTTTAAAAAATATGTATCATATTAGAAATATCAGACACGAAATGTCAGCAACAGAATTGGTACTGGGATATCAGTAAACTCATTTAAAAGTGTCATTTATTATTGCTAATATTACTAGTCAGGAACATTGATCACTTTAATAATAATGATAAAGTTGGAAGGGACCTTGGAGGTCATCTAGTCCAACCCCCTGCTCAGGCAGGAAACCCTATACCATTTCGGACAAATGGCTGTCCAGTTTCTTCTTAAAAACTTCCAGTGTTGGCGCATTCACCGCTTCTGGAGGCAGGTTGTTCCACTGGTTAATTGTTCTAACTGTCAGGAAGTTTCTCCTTAGTTCTAGGTTGCTTAGTTCTAGGTTGCTTAGTTCTAGGTTGCTTTAATGTCTGATGGCCTGAAATAAGCAAATCTTCTTCTCCTTCGCTAATATTTGAGAGCATAAAAATAGAGGTGTGGGTCCAATTGCTCTTATGAGTAGTTGCTAGTATATGTACCTATGTTTACGTAAAGCAACAAAACACCCATGTCATCCCTTGATGATTCTCCCACCACCCCCTCAAAATACTATTATTTTTTAAAAAGATCAACTTTCAGAAGCGCATCTCTTTTTGAAAGTTTCCCAACCTATCACGAGAGATCTCAAGAGATTTTATGGATTTTTCGTTTTCCCTCCTTTTTTGTTTTTGTGCTATTTCTGCTGAACCTGAAAATGTAGCTGAGCATGAATATAAGAGCTCAGATGCACGTGAGGCTAAATAACATTGTAATGTTTGCTTTATGGTAATGTAAAGTGCCTGGAGATGGGTTCTAATGAAGCCTCTAACATTAAATTGCCGTCTTCTCCCAATCTGCTGTCTGCATGTTGTACAAGATTCTTCCTCTTGGTGTTTAGAGTAGAAAATAAAACCAAAGAGGACGCCTTCCTTGGATTCAGAGCCCAAGGCCCCCTCAATTTTGTTTATATATGGGGAACTTGAGCTCAGTTCAGAAGTTGCTGAGTAGCTGCCATCACTGCAGCTGAGAGCACCAAGTGTGTCTAGGGCAGGGGTAGGCAACCTTGGCTCTT
The DNA here is from genome assembly GCF_001527695.2 of Protobothrops mucrosquamatus. Taxonomy (NCBI): domain Eukaryota; kingdom Metazoa; phylum Chordata; class Lepidosauria; order Squamata; family Viperidae; genus Protobothrops; species Protobothrops mucrosquamatus. Next base: position 16,855 of record NW_015387952.1, on the reverse strand, counting down.
TTATGACTCGTGGACTTCAACTCCCAGAATTCCTGAGCCAGCATGGCTCAGCTTGGAAACCTCTCCCTTTCCCCTCAGCATGGCTGGCTCAGGAATTCTGGGAGTTGAAGCCCACGAGTCATAAAAGAGCCAAGGGTGCCTACCCCTGGTCTAGGGAGACAGAAGCTAGGGGGATGTCAGCAACTCTGCCTCTGCCCTCCAGGATCTTGCTGACATCCCCCTTTCCCTGTTGCCACTTTCTATTTTCGATTGCCACCTCTCCCCGCCTAGTGAATGCATTGGCTCCGTTTCACTCACAAGATATTGAATTTGAGGAGCTGCACAGCAAGGCTTTCGCAGAAACCCTCGATGGCAAACTTGGAGGCTGCATAGACATCATTGAAAGGGACACCTGGGAAGGAAGCAGAAGGGGTGTAAGTTTTCATACTTAGTTCCATTTATTCTTATGTTTTTCACACTTAGCCCAAACGTCCTTCGTTGCTTTAGGAAGGTTGAATTGAGAACTGAGAAAATGCCATGGACGTGCTCAGAAAATGATGGGATTAGCTGGTTACTGAGCATCTTTTTACCAATGGCAAATGGAAGGTAGGGCCCTTCTAATTTCCAGATAACTTCAATTTACCTCTTTATTTTAAGAGAAAAAAAGGCACACATTTAGACAAAGGACTAATTTTCAGCCATCATCTCTTTTTATTTTTATTTTTCAGACAGATCAATACAGAATCCAGGGGCGTCCTCGGAAACCAAACAAAGTTAGTGCTTTGCTTTGTAGCATGTTAGGTTTCCACTGAATTGTTTAAAAATTAGTCCAGTTTCCTCCAGAAGTGAGGAAACTTCCGTTTCCATTCAATGTGGTTAGTCTGTATGGATGGAAATTAGAAGGCTGAAGTCCAATAGGCCAAAACAGGAAGGCTGATGCTGTTAGCAAGAATTTGACACTCAAATATAAATGGGAGGACTCATTAGATGGTTGGGTACTGAGATCCTGAAATGGGAGGTATACATTAGAGCCTTTATAAAGTATATAATAATAATAATAATAATAATAATAATAATAATAATAATAATAATAATAATAATAATAATAATAATAATAATAATAATAATAATAA
>NW_015387952.1:0-14669 GCF_001527695.2 Protobothrops mucrosquamatus | reverse complement strand
TTCTTCTTCTTCTTCTTCTTCTTCTTCTTCTTCTTCTTCTTCTTCTTCTTCTTCTTCTTCTTCTTCTTCTTCTTCTTCTTCTTCTTCTTCTTCTTCTTCTTCTTCTTCTTCTTCTTCTTCTTCTTCTTCTTCTTCTTCTTCTTCTTCTTCTTCTTCTTCTTCTTCTTCTTCTTCTTCTTCTTCTTCTTCCAAATGCTCTAGCAACAGCTCTCATTTCTTTTATAAGAGGAATGGACTGGCTATTCCTAGGAAAAGGGGGGTTTTCCTCCATAGGATTGCCGTGGGACATTTTGTAATCAAAGCTCACGTGTTGCCACTAAGGACCGGACTCTCTCAATGGGAAGCAAAGTGACTGCTATGTGGAAGCAACTCTGTGGTTGGGCCTAGCCAATGCAATAGAAGGCTAGTTATCACAAGCATGGCCAAAGCACTGGTTGAGAATTGAAATAACCCTTTGAGATACGTAGGTCAAGAAGCTACATTGTAGGGATTCCATAAATGCTTCTTTATTGCTGTAGGGCATATTAACATTAAGTCTTGAAAATTCTCTCTGCTCCATTTTATACTAACATAATCAAAATGGGGTTATTTTGACTATCTTTCTGACATGTCATTTTATCAGTGGACTATGTAATCTCTTTTCTAAGTCCCACTAATGCAGGGGTGTCAAACTGCCGGCCCACGGGCTGGTTGCATCATGCAAAGGCCGCGCCCACTCCAGCTCCAGCAATGTGAAAAAAGTTGTGATACGTCATGACACGTCACGTGATGTGGCGAGTTTGACACCCATACTCTAATGGCTTGCTCCTTCCTTCCTTCCTTCCTTCCTTCCTTCCTTCCTTCCTTCCTTCCTTCCTTCCTTCCTTCCTTCCTTCCTTCCTTCCTTTCACCTTCCTCCCTCCCTCCCTCCCTCCCTGGCTTTCTCATACCTTCCCCAAGGTAAATTCTGAATGTTTTTACAAATTACACATCTAGAAAGATGGAAACATAAATTTTCCCTTCACGGGGCGAATCTTCATATCTCAGTGCCTGGATTAGGAATCTCTCAACTGAAGTACCCCCCTACCTCTTTTTTTTCCTCTAGACACATTTTTATCTCATTTGAAAGAAGTATGCCTGCTTTTAAATTACGTTCCTTCTAAAATAATGAAAAATGTCAACCATGCAACACTGAATAAAAACTAATTAAAAAAACAAAATGAGAATTGCCTAGACATTCCCCCAAAGAAAAGAGGAAATCTATTCCAGTTAATTTAGTAGGTAATTGAATGAGGTTTTTTTTAAAAAAAATAAAAAATTGGATATATTTCCTGACTTTCCTCCAGGAATATAAGAAGGAGCATACCAATGCTTTTTCCCTCTCCCAATTCATGACTGACTGTGTCTCTCCAGTCTGCAATCTAAATATGTACCATACTGCCTCTATTACTTGGGAGAAGGCTGTTTCTAGATAATCAAGTATTTTAGGCATTCCCAGTCCAATATCTTGTAGATGCATTGGAATAGAATTTGCTTTGGCCATGTTGGAGGTTAGGACTTGTGGTCCACATGTCTGAAAGGCATCCAGTTATAGAAAGTTATTCAATTCTTTTGAACTTGATATTAATTCTGGGATTTTATTCTTTCCACCCCAACAAAATATTACACTATGTAAAGGAGCCTCAGACACACACACACACACACACAGGCACATCATCTGCCCATGATTGTTTTTTACATGTAGTCCTCAGCTAATGTCCATTTTCAAAGTTACAACAGCACCGAAAAAAATGACTTACAATCAGTCTTCACACTTACGACCATCACCACGGTCACGCAATCACAATTTGAGCACTTGACAAATGGTCTGTATTTATGACTGCCGTTTGTGACTTCGCCGGTGGCTTCCAAAGAGCCAAGTTAAAAGGGGAATCCAGATTCCCTTAATGACCATGGCACAAAAGTCGTAAATTCAGGTTTGGAGACATGAAGACTCATTTAATGACCATATTGCTTAGCAACAAAAATTCTGGTCCCAATTGAGGACTCCCTGTATTGTAACAGTGTGTTTTTAGACTCACATTTGCGAGATGGACAATACACATGCACACAAACACACGCAACTATATTAAAGAGAAAGAAATGCAGGCCCTTGTGCTAAAGGGTTTTGAAAAAATTCCAGAACCAAGGAGAAGCAGAGATGGTTAAATCGGCTCTTTTATCCAAAGAAGAGAATATATTTAATTTTGTTTCTGTTTGGGAATTGATTCTGTGCTTGCAGTAGGAAAAAAAAATGAAACTTTGATTTTGTTTTTGCTGATTAGATAGGTTTGTTGCTATAGAGATGGTTAGTATATACTGTTGTGTAAAAGTAAAAAGCTGAGGTTGTTATCTTCTATTGTGCTAAGGAGTGTTGGAAGTTGGGGCCTTTTTCTTTCCTTTTCCCTCTTTACTCCATATTTTCTCTTTTTTTCTTTTTCCCTCTCCCCAGTTTTCTATTGCTTTTTAAAATTTCTCTTTGTATTTTATACTTTGATAAACTAATATAAATGTATTTTATATATATATAAAAGAAAGAATTCCAGAACCCATGACCTTTTCCTTACTTTGTTTTTTTAGGGCATTCTGTGAACTATTTTACATGCAGTAATTTGGCTGTAGGGATGAGAATACTTCGGGTCATATTTATGTGCAATCTATGTTGATTGGTGATACAAAAAATATGGCTTTAATTCTGAGGCCCAAAGGCATTGTTCCTAAAGTCAATTGGAAATATGCAATGCTAGTATTTTAGTCTACTCATTGTATCTCAAGAGTTCGCTCCCAGTGTGGAAGTCAGTTGGAATTTGGCAATTTGGTTGCATGCATGCACGCAATACAATCTTTGTGCATTTGGAAAGCTAATATTGTCTTGGCCATAAACCATCACAATCTCGAAAAGTAGGTGGAGAAAAAAAAGATGTTTCAAAACATCTGTTTTAAAGTTATTACAGGATTCTGGATCCTCTACTGTGTATCACATGGAGAATATTATATGTAAAAGACTTGGAATAAACTGACAGAAATATTAACAGCTGATGTTATCTAACACCACTTCCATCTCACCTTGGAGCCAAGAGGCTCAAGTCACCCTGGGAAGAGGCCAATTCTCAAGTACAGAAGGGGAAACAAGAATTAGGGATCAGGCCTAGCCTTAGAGGAAGGGGGAATTATGAAATTTCCAATCCAGCATTCCCTTCACTCAAGCCCAATAAGGAAAGCTCCAGGATTTGAGTTTGAGCTAGGATTTTGAAAAACAGAAATGCACCAAGAACTCCTCAGACAGAAATACAAAACCCATCAAATAAACCTTTTGGGGGTGCTGTTTGGTTGGAAGGAATTTGGGGCAGGACCCATCCCAGCTTTCCTTCCTCCTGAGAACTGGTGCAATGCAGTGCAATACTCAAAGCAATCTTTCTCAGCCTGAGCAACTTTAAGACATGCGGACTTCAACTCCCAGAATGCATACTGGGTGGGGAATTCTGGGAGTCGAAGTCCACAGGTCCTAAAGTTGCTCAGGCTGAGAAAGATTGCTTTGAGTATTGCTCTGCATTGCACCAGCTCTCAGGAGGAAGGAAAGCTGGGATGGGTCCTGCCCCAAATTCCTGGTTTAGAACAACCTTTCTCAACCTGATGACCGACAGATTGTATTTTTGATCATCAGTACAGCTGTGACATATTGTTATCCCTTCGTACTCATGGCATATGAGTGCTATAGCACAGCCACTCTGAAATTATGGAACTTGCATGCATCAGCATAATTTAATATCAAGTACAATTCCCTTTGGCTTTGCATCATAAATGTGAGTAACCCACAGCCTATTTAGAAAACCTGTCCTCCAGAACACCTACCTAACACATCCAGCTGCTTCTCAGGAAGGCTGTTAATGCATTCAGCTACAGATTCATCACTACAGACATCAAGGCGCTGAATGGTGAGGGTCTGGTTGAGTGTGTCCCCCGCTGCTGACTCCAGCTTGTCCTTTTTGCGCAGGTCACGCATTGTGGCAATGACTAGAAGGAAGAAAGAGCTTAAATGCAAGTTGCTCATTCTATGGATGGGGGGGGGGAAGAGGCTGAGACTTTAAAAAGCGGACAGGAAGAAACCTTTATACAAGGAATGTCAGAATTATTTATCTATTAAGACATGTAAAATAACTTAAAGAAAATAGTAACAATGACGCTGAACGTGATGAAAATGATGAAAAAATTAACCCAGTACGCTTGCATATATTAGCCATTGCTTGGAAATGTGCTTGGAATGCAGCATTGGTAATTTTCCTAAGTCTCCATAGTTATATAGCCTTAACTAAAAAAAGCTGACCGAGATTGTGTGGCTGTCTGATAGTAGTAGTAGTAGTAGTAGTAGTAATAGTAGTAGTAGTAGTAGTAATAATAATAATAATAATAATAATAATAATAATAATAATAATAATAATAATAATAATAATAATAAAGTTGGAAGGGGCCTTGGAGGTCATCTAGTCCAACCCCCTGCTCAGGCAGGAAACCCTACACCATTTCCGACAAATGGCTGTCCAGTCTCTTCTTAAAAACTTCCAGTGTTGGAGCATTCACCGCTTCTGGAGGCAGGTTGTTCCACTGGTTAATTGTTCTAACTGTCAAGAAGTTTCTCCTTAGTTCTAGGTTGCTTCTCTCCTTGATTAGTTTCCACCCGTTGCTTCTTGTCCTGCCGTCAGGCGCTTTGGAAAATAGCTTGACTCCCTCTTCTTTGTGGCAGCCCCTGAGATACTGGAACACTGCTATCATGTCCCCCCTCGTCCTTCTCTTCATTAAACTAGACATACCCAATTCCAGCAACCGCTCCTTAAATGTTTCTATCTTTCTCCTTGCCTGCTTACTAGGATGCACGGTTCACATATTACACTGTCTTGGTATTTGGAAGTCCAAAAGAGAGTTCCAGCACAATTATTATGACAAATACAGGAAGACCTTGACTTACAACAGTTCGTTTAGTGACCGTTTGAAGTTACAGCGGCACCGAAAAAAAGTGACTTAGGACTGATTTTCACACTTACGGTCATCGCAGCCTCCCCATGGTCACGTGATCAAAATTCAGATGCTTGGCAACCGACTCATACTTACGACCGTTGCAACCTTTTCCAATCTTCTGAGAAGCAAAATCAGTGGGGAGGCCACTTAGCAACTGTGTTACTGACTTAACAGCTGGAGTGATTCACTTAACAGTTTAATGGCGAGAAAGGTCGTAAAATGAGGCAAGGCTCACTTAACCAATGTCTCACTTAGCAATGTAAATATTGGGCTCAACTGTAGTCATAAGTCGAGGACTACCTGTAATGATAATCCATCTGAGTATTTTAAGTACAGCTCCTCAATACTTTCTTGGGGAGGTGACAGCAAAGACTGGAAGCTACAAGGAGCCAAAGGGCTGGGATGCTGGTTATTCAGAGAGCTCTCTTCTGTTGTGTTGTGCAACAGACAGTATCAGCCAATCAAAGTCCAGAAGGGCTGCTCAAATATTGGCTCTTGGCCAGGGTTCAGCAGGGTAATTGAGGATTCATGCTTTGTAAGCTTCTTAAGGGTCAAGATGCCAAATCCCTCTGTGTCTAATCTCTTCTTTGAGGGTGAACTCTGTACATGTGGTGTATGCCGGTGTGTTGTAGGCAGAGAAGAGATCGTTCGTTGCAAAGAGTGTGAACAGTATAAGATCCATTCTTCCTCCCTCCCTTCTGTTTCTCTAGATTTTCTGTATAAATTTACCTGCATGCCCTCTTTTGAGACAATAATTATAAGTATGTGTTCATGTATAAGAAGTTATAAAAAAAATAACTTTCTGTACATGATATACTTGAACATATAGAGGGGGAGACAGGGGGGGAATACCCATTATAATTAAGCCCCCAGTGTAACTGCTAACGTCTCCTTGGCTTTGAATTTTTTTTAAAGTATTTAATTGAAATAAAGCTGAATAACTGGAAAGTAGTAACTTCTTTCTTTACGGGAAGTTCTTGGGCCCATCCATATAGGCTGAAGAGGCATTTTGGAAAAAAAGAAAGGATAGGTATCTGCAAGCAGCCAGAAAGGGCATCTATCTTTCAAGAAAAAAAGAACAAAGAAGGGATAAGATACCATCCTTTGGCTAGAAGTGGCAACTGGGGCACCTTCCCTAGTTTGTATTTTCAATGTCTTTCTGGGATACTTCTTGTGTTTTTCTGGGATCTGCTAAGCACAAATGACCTAAAAAGGCGTATAGTCTAACCCAGGGGTAGGCAACCTTGGCTCTTTTATAACTTGTGGACTTCAACTCCCAGAATTCCTGAGCCAGCATGGCTCCGCTTGGAAACCTCTCCCTTTCCCCTCAGCATGGCTGGCTCAGGAATTCTGGGAGTTGAAGTCCACGAGTCATAAAAGAGCCAAGGCTGCCTACCCCTGGTCTAACCAAATATCTTATATTCCCATTCCATGTTGATAGTAAAAGATGAGGCTGATTAGACTCAATGCCTAGAGCCAGTCAATGAGTTTCTCTGGAAGTGAGATTAATTGTATATGTCTTGATTCACATTCCTCTGAATTTTAAATAATAGTTGTTACATCTTTGTAGTTTAGTCTTCACAACAATACTGAAATGTAGATTCTGATTTATCATCATGCAACAGAACTCTATCATTCTAAGCCCCCCCTTTTAAATTTAATTTAGTTTCTAGTTCTCATAGTTGAAGAAAAATGACTTTAAATATTGCAATAAGTTTTCTTCTACTGTCTTTGCTGTGACATTACTCTTATTCATGCAGCCAACCCATAACTTGACTCTCTGATATCCCATTAAGCCCCCTTCCCCCTTTTTCTTCTCATTACAGAAGAACTAACATCTCCTCCCATATAATTTAATGGAACAGAAATGGATTATCTGCCAGGGGAATGTAAATGAGAGGGGGGGGGAAAGAATAATGGGAAATTCTAAATTCCTCTGGCAATGGTATTTATGATTATGTGCGGGCTTCAAAAGATTGCTTGGCTTTAGGAAGCAAGCCCAGAAATGAATTTTATATATATATAAAAATGTATAAATGTGTGTATATCATGTGCTGACTTTACATAATACCAGTACTGTTAACATCCCTTGTGCATATAACAGGGGTATAAGCTGTGAAAATTACTTGCTAAGCATCTTAGTAAAGGCTCATATAACAATTACAGAGGATTGGTAGTTTTGTCTAGTGGTTAAGGCAGTAGGCTAGAAACCAAGAGACTGTGAGTTCTAATCCCACCTTAGGCATGAAAGCTACCTGGACAACTTTGGGCCAGTCACAGTCTCTTTCCCCCCAGCCCTTCTCGCAGGGTTGTTGTTGGGGGAAAATAGGAGGAGGAAGGAGTATGAGGTATGTACGCCACCTTGAGTTACAAAAATTAGGTGGAATAAAATAAATAAATAAATAAACGAATAAATAAAACAATTCATCAGTAGCTATTTTCTTACCACAAAAAAGTCCTTCCATGAAATATTTGAATCATTTGTCTATGTCACGGGTGTCAAAGTGCCGGCCCGTGGGCCGGATGCGTCACGCAGAAGCTGTGCCCACCCCATTGCCGGCAATGGCAAAACTGTCCCGATATGTTGCGCGACATCACGTGATGTCGTGAGTTTGACATGTCTGGTCTATGTGGCATGTACTTCTATCCAGTATGCCCTCTGTTGTTGTGCATTCAACATTTTTATCACTGCACAGTACAAATGTAAGTTTCCCCAAGGAATGCTTGCTGCCTTAAGTGTATAGCCTTTCATCCCTGATGCCCATTGGATTCAGTGTGTCCATGATCACCCAGTTACTTGTCAATAGCTAAATTGCTAAAAGGCCACCTCCTATGGCAGACAGAGAAAGAAAGGCAGAACTGGAATGGAAGGTTGGAGGAGAGGGAATTGTTGGCATTGAGTGACATTCTTACCATTCCCGAGTCTCCTGGCATCTGAGCTTGGTTACACAAGCAGCCTTTGGAGATAGTCTGCATCACACCGAGCCAGTTTGTCGAGTAAAGGGCAGTTAATGTGACAGTATGGAAAAATATGGGGAAATGAAGAGGATGCAGCACATGAAGCCGAAGACCCAACAGCATACAAAGTAGTCAAAAAAGGCAAGGATGCAAAAAATGAAAGTAGATTGAATATAATATTGGAATTCAAGTGGCCTCCTGACTTTGGGCTAACTTTGGCAAAGTGGTCTTGAGCTGAGTTGACAAGGAAGAGCTGAAAGCTCATTGGATACAAAGGTGCCATGATGGGTATTGGGGAACAGACCAAATGTTACGCAGAATCCTGAGAAAAAAGCTTAGAGAGTCAAGGGAACTGATGGGGCCAGGCTGCATACGTTTAATTCTCCAGTTAGCTATCACCCCCAACTCTAGTTTTCCCTTTCTGAAAAATCTTTCATGCCTTTTATCCCACTTTTCCTTTAACTTACCCCATCTAGAAAGACCAGAATGTCCAGTCCTCTGAGTATTGTGTCTCAGTTATCCCACCCCCTCTTTCAGATACCCTGATCTCACCATGAAATCGCCTTTCTGGATCCCGTGCTAGTTGCACAGCCATGCACAGTCCGATGCCTGAGGAGCAGCCGGTAATCAGCACAGTGCGTGGAGCTGCCTTGGCCATGGCTGAGCTGCAGTGAAGTGTGCCCGAAAGGATCAGGCTGGAAAGTAACAGAAAAATCCATCATGTGATCCAGGGATCAGCTGAAGGCTTGAGAGGGTGACAAGGTGGAGGCAGTGCCTAACTCCTATAGGCAGATGATTAACCTTCCAAACCTGTATCGGTCTTTCTCAAAGCTCCTCTGTTTCTTCATCCCTTTCAGCAGCTCCATCTTTGCTCAGCGCTGGAGGGCCATGAATGCAGTCTACTCTCATGAATAGAAACTCTTTAAAAACTAAAGAGAGAGAAAAAAAGAGAATGAATTATAAACTTTGCCACAGTGTGGACTGTTAATCATTATGTTTTAAACAAACAACTATCCTCAGATCGTAATCTATGTGGGGAAAACCTTGAGAATCAGAATAAAGAGACTGGACCTACGTCATGGGTAGGCAACCTTGGCTCTTTTATGACTCGTGGACTTCAACTCCCAGAATTCCTGAGCCAGTTGGCTCAGGAATTCTGGGAGTTGAAGTCCATGAGTCATAAAAGAGCCAAGGTTGCCTATCCCTGACCTAGGGAATAGTCAGATAAGAGGCTGCATAGGCCACATCTGGATAGTGGGAAGGGTATTCAGTTGTGAGCTAGGCACTCTTTTAACTGATCATACCCTAGATGGCCTTGTCTCCCAAAGTCTTTCCCACATATCGTTATATCAATTGGAAATTGCTTTAGGTTAGTATGATAGGCAAGACAACATTTGAACAACAATAACAAAAACAGAAAAAAAATTTCAAAGTTCCAGTAACCTGCCTAGAGTTCAGTGGCCTCTAGAAGTCTCTCAACTACATAATTCCCTCCATGTGCCATCTGGGGATAATAATACTGATCTGCCTTACAGGGTAGCTTTTTGTGCTTCACCTGGGAAATCTTGCATATATGGACATCACATATAGGGATTCTGTAGTAGAGTTCTGAATGCAAGCCTAGAAGATGAGATGAAATTTAAACCACTTCAATTTTTGGGGAACTGCTTGAATCAGGTGCTGCATTTTAACCATCTCTTAATTCATATCCATGTTTGGCACCGAGTTCATTAGACTTATATGTTAAATTGTGGGAGATGTTGGATCTGGCACAGACTGCATCTCAGTCTTTGGAAATGTATGGTGGCATCACTATTCTCCCTCTTTAAAACAAGATGAATCCTTGCAAGCGTATGATTGTAGAGTTGAATTCAGAAGAGACAGATAATGCAGATAATTACTAAGTGGACAGCAAGGAGTTAAGAGTTTTCTGTTACATTGCTCTGTTGGCATATACTGTATAGCAGTCATCTGGATGTTTGTACCTCAGAGTAAGTAGACATAACCCAGAAGAAAATAATTTCTTCTAAACATTAGTATTATCCAACAGATTCTAACAGGAACAGGCCAAGCACTTAAGACACTCAGGCAGCTGTGTTCATATTTGAAGTGTTTTGAAGTGGTTGCATTAATATTTTTAGTGGAGGAATAAAGGTCTATTTGAAACAATGGAGAGTCAAGCAATTGAGATATTGCTACAATTTGCAAAATATTAGGAATCTAGTCAGAAGTGGTTAATTTCTGAGGGGATCACAGGTTACTAATCAGCCTTGTGGGTGGTGGGGTTTTTTGTTTTTTTTTGGGAGGACTGCAGGCAACTATTTAGTGACACTAGGACAGTCCCAGAAGGGCATGGCCAAAAATGTTTACACTATGTTGAGAGAAAAATCTTCATCAGGGTCCAGTCCAAGCTGGGAATAAACAAAATGGAGACTGCTTTAGAAAGAAGGTTGCAGTTTATTGAAGAGAAGAGCCAGACAGAAAGATGGCTCTGGGAAAAACTGACCACCTGTAGTAGTGGGTGGTGGGTTTTTATACCTTCTTGGGCTTTTGTTTGGAGTTGTTCCTGTGGCATGAACTTTGACCCGAGCCTTTCTGGTATTCTGATGGTGGTGGGTTAATCCTATTATGTCCCAAAGGTTATATCCTGCTTCCCTGGGGCTGGGGCTGATGAGTGTTGGATTTTTTTTTGATGTGAGGGATTGTTGATTCTAGGGATCTTTATCTTTCTAATCCCAGCTTCCTGGCTCCAATCTTTCTGACAAGATGATCACATCTGCATTTCTGCAGACCTGATTTCTGTTTGGGGCAGAGAGACTTGGGGGAGGGGGGTTCTGCTTTTAAGATCCTTTGGGGAAATATAATATTCTGCCTTTTAATATTCCCAAAGGTATTTCTTTCTCTGGGGGGGGGGCTGACTTCCCACAACTGCTTTGGGGTGTCTTTTAAGAGCTCAAGAGGAACAAGAGTAACAGCCTGAGTTTGTACCACTGTAAGTTGATTATTTTACTGCCAGATTGGTATAGTGGCTAAAGCATCAGGCTAGAAGCTATGAGGCTATGAGTTCTAGTCTCAACTTAGTTAAAAAGCCATCTGGGTGACCTTGGGCCAGTCACATTCTTTCAGTCCAGGAAGCAAGCCTGGGAAGGAGACAAGGGCAAAAAACCTCTAAAATCTTGTCAAGAAAACTGAAAGGACTAATTCACACAATTGACAGGAGTCAAAGGCCAGCTTTACACCTTGGGGTGCCAGAAAGCCATATGCAGAGTATGGGTTTCTATGCTCTGTTGTAACAAAAATCTGAACAGTTTGGGTGGGAGTCATCTCAGCAAATTCTCTCAGTATTGAAACAGATCCCAGGGTTTGGGTGGAGGCTACTGCTTTCTTCTTTGAGTAGAACAGCTCCTTCCAGTTGCTTTTTGGTTTTCTCAGGCCAGTCTCCCAAACAGATACCACCCTTTGCCTTTCTTCCCACTCTGCTCTTATTGCTCCAAAAGACCTAGTTGTTCTGATGAGCTAAAACCAATTCCAGTGCATATTAACATTTGCTTCCTTTCTTGTTCCTTCCCGAACTATAGTCTCCCCAGGTCAGTGGTTTGTGATTCACTTTGCTCCCATGTTTATCTGACCTGACTTTCCTAGCCATGTAAACCTGAACCCTATATTCTATCTTCCTTACCCATCCAGGGAAATGCAGAGAGACTCTAACCCTGAAAGGAGCAAAGCTTAAACGGTGAGAAGCCATAAAGTCCAAGGCAAGGAGAGAAAGGCAGAGAGAAATATTCTGATCTTTCCTCACACAGAGCTGCTTCCTGCTCGGAAAGACCAAGCCTCTGATTTCCTTCTGGAGGTTTAGGAAGGCCCGCTAGGGTAGACGTGAAGAGAAGCTTCAGTGCAAAAGCCAATTATAGCAGTCTGGTTCCAGCCAAGAAATGAGAAAAAGAGACCCAGGGTTTTACTTCACTTTTTTGGTGGCCTAGTTCCAAGTCCTTGTGTTTCAGCTCATTTTTGACTGGTCCAGTGGGACATTACTACAAATAAACTTTTGAACCCCTCTTCTTCTTTCTTTTTGTTTTTAGCCTGGTGCCTCCCTAAATATCACCTAATCCCCTTGAAGTGCATTTCTGTACTTGCATTGCTTTATTTTTCTATTTTTAATTCTCTTCTTTTCTCTGCCAAATGCTCTCCCGTAGAAGAAAGAAACTTCTACAGAGTCATCAGGATCTCCCTCTCTTTTTTTTTGGATCCATATATTACTTTTACCATTATTGTTAACTCTTTTTTCCTTCTTTAGTTCTGCTCAAAGTTAAGGTATCGCAAGCAAATCCAACTCCCCCATCAGTTAAAGGGATCTGGATTCGAACTGATAGGTCTACCCAGGCCAAAAATCTGAGACCAAGCCCTATTGAAACCCACCATGCAATATTTAATTTAAAATTTGTTGTAGTCTGTATTGCTAATATTTTGTGCATTGTTTTGTTTGCATTTTACTCTTAATTCTACAGTTTCAATTGGATTGTTACTCGTACCTACTAAAGCCATCATAATGTTTTATATTTTAAGAACTCTGTAATATTTAAATATTGAATATTGAATAACTTTGGTTCTGGAGGTTTTATATTGGGTCAATAAAATTGGGAGAGTTTGTTATATGTGGTTAAATGGAATTAATTAACCAATATGCTTTATGAGATGATGTAAAATTTGAGCCTAATTCCTGAGCAACATTTCCATTTATCCTTTCCCAAAATTGCACATTTTTTTTCCTGGTGTGGATCCAGGTTATCTGAGAAATCATCTCACTCCAATAGTATTAGCCTGTCCCACTTGTTCTACCAGAAGAGGCCTGTTGTGGATCCTGTCTACTAAGACATTCCGGTGGGCAGGGTCAAGGAGAAGAGCCTTTTTTGTGCTGTGGAACACTCTACCACTGGAGGTGAGAACTGCTCCTATTCTTTTGACTTACTGGAAGGGTATTAAAACTTGGTTTTGTGGGTTGGCTTGTGGCTGCGAGAAAGGTGCTCACTGATGATTGTTTGGCTAAGAAGACGTCATCTTCATGCCATTCATCTCTTGGTTCTACTTTTTTTTGCATAGTTTAAATTTTCTAATTGATTTTCCATTTATATATTTTTTATGATCTGTAAGCCACCCAAAATCAATACATTAGGGAGATGGGTGGCATATAAATTTAATAGATAATAATAAATTTGAATAGATAGGCACCTCCACATAACACTCCAGACTTACCAATTGTTGATAAGAAAAATAAAAAAGTCTGGATAATAGACGTGGCAGTACCTGGAGACGACAGAATAGAAGAGAAAGAATGGAGAAGTTAACAAAATACAAATATCTGCAAATAGAAATAGAATGACTGTGCAAAAGAAAACAAAAGTATTTCCAATATTAATAGGCGCCTTCGGTACAGTCCCAAAACAACCTGGCCTCTCCCTGTTTCTCTCTCACAGATTAGGAATTGGTTGGCCTCTAATAATTCTTGAAACCTTAGGTGTTTTAGAAGGCCTATTGTGAGGACACATCCCATTTAATTTTATGCTGTTTATATAAGTTGATATATTTATGTTCCTACCATGAACTTTATTTAAATGCTTGTGTTGCTTGCAGCTNTCGCCTTTATAGCTGTTTTAAATTGATCTCCAAAGTTCATATAATCCAACACTTTATTTAAAAACTGCCATTCCAATTTGTCGAAGGCCTTCTCCGCATCAAGAAAGATAAAGGCCGAAGGTATTTGATTATTCTTGTCCAAATATTCCAGTAAATTTACAATTTGCCTAATGTTGTCCTTCATGTATCTCCCAGATATAAAACCAGTTTGGTCATCATGTATATAATGTTGCAGTATCTGCATCAGTCTATTAGCCAAGATTTTTGCAAAAATTTTATAATCCACATTCAACAAGGAAATAGGTCTATAATCTTTAAGTTCCAGAATTTCTTTGTCATCTTTCGGTATCAAAGATATAAAGGCTCTTGTCCATGATTGAGGTATTTGTTCTCCCAACATAATACTATTGAATAAAGTTTTTAAAGGTTGTAGCAGTGTAGCTGACAATGACTTATAATAAATTGCTGTTAAACCATCCGTCCCAGGAGCTTTGCCAACTTTCAATTGTTTAATTGCATTTAAAATTTCATCTGTTGTAATCTCATGATCCATAATTTTCTGCTGTTCCATTGTAAGTTTATATATAGGTGAAGATTGTAGATATTTATCAATATCTTTAGTATTTATAGTTTCTGATGAGTACAAATACGAATAAAATTCAGTAAATGCCTTTTTAATCATTTCGTGTTGATGAATTTCACGCTCTTTGACCAAAACTTTAGATATAAGTCTCGCTTTTTGTCTTTTACGTATTTGGTAGGCTAACCACCTTCCAGGTTTGTTTGCGTTAGCAAATGTATTATGTTTAATATACTTCAAGTTGGTGGCCACCTGATCAGCAATTAATAGATTAAATTGATCTTTAAGCATTTTAATAGAGTTTTTTAGGTTAATATCTGTTGGTCGTTGTAATAATAATTTTTCCTTCAACCCAATTTCTTTTTCCAAGTTAAATCTGGTCTGAACTTGTTTGCGTTTATAGGCGTTATTCATGGCAATTAGTATTCCTCTTAGATAAGCCTTTCCAGCATCCCATACAATATTTATA
>NW_015387951.1:85612-123306 GCF_001527695.2 Protobothrops mucrosquamatus | reverse complement strand
GGGGGAGACCCAAGTGCAGGGGTCTTCAAACTTGGCCCTTTTAGGACTTGTGGACGTCAACTCCCAGAATTCCTCAGCCAGGCACGTTCCACAAGTCATAAAAGGGCCAAGTTTGAAGACCCCTGCATAAGTGGAACGGTTTAAACGTTGCCAGCATATTTTGCTTCTGTCTTGTGCCTTTTAAAAATAGTTTAGTGTACAAAAATCAGCAGGTAACAGAGGCAAGGAGGCAGTAGAAGTTCTGAAGCCGAGGTCTGGGATGGTTTTGGAAGGGCAAAAAAGGAACAGGCTGAAGTTCAGTCTGGATATGGGATAACTGTTGGCTGAGTATTCTAATAATATGGGAATCCAGCCCCTTCGGGATGACAGAGGTAAATGAAAGATTATGGGACATCTTTTAACCCTTATCTCTCTCTGCCTGTTGGCAAAGCCTGGTGAGGAGAGGAAATGATAAAAGTAACACTGCACTATTCTGATATAATGTCTGCTCCTTTTATATGTGTGCCATGGACATTGTAGGCCGATGTGACAGAACGATGCTTCTTCCGATGTTTTAACAAAGGCTTTCAGAACGGTGGATCCCTTGGCTATTGAGCACTCTTTACTAACATGAGGAATAATTGTGCTCTACCCAAACTTCATGAAGGGCTTTATAGTCTTGTCATTATACACCACCAAAGATTGGCTTACTCTAGTAACAAAATCCCCTTACCTATTGAACGCAGATAAATTCAACAAAGAATCTGGCTATCAAGAAAAGTGAAATTGAATCTTAGGGTTTTCATATCTATGATACAAATACACATCTGATCTGCCGCTATTTTATATCACACTACGAAGAATCCAAGGCATTGATTGTTTAAGAATTCATTGGTAAAGTTGGTTGGCCTTCACTATGGGAGAAACAAACTCATGGTTCTCCAGTTAATGTTGAACTCCCAGGATCCAGGTCTGGAGATGTAGTAGACAGTTCCAGCGCTGATGGAATATGAGATTGGTGATAGATCAGAAGTTTGCCATCTCTACATAGGGCAATGACAAGGGCCAAGATTTCTTGAGAACTGGAACAGTTAAATCAGTTTATCCTCATAGTGCAACTGTGTTTTTAATCTCAATTTGCTGGAAACCTTAGAAATGTTTTTAAAAATCTGCAGTATTTTGTAAACACTGTTCTTTCTGATCGACATATACGAAAGCTTTCTTTGCAGGAGGGCCATCCAGCTGAGTTCCGGGAGAAAAATGAATCACTTTTTTTTTTGTCGCTGAGATAACAAAGCCTGGAAATATAACCATATTTATTTATTTTTCTCTTTAAAAAAAAAACAACAACCCTTGAAAACTTTTCTCAAACTGATTACGTTACCGAGGCTTAGGAAAACCTTAAGTGTATTATTATAAAATGTTTACTGCCACAGATGTCAATGAATGGCTGAGAGTTTATTTTAAAGATAAACCAATTCATGCTTCTGGTAGGGGATGCTTCCTCTCTGCATAGGGAAGAGATTAAGATCGTACATTTCTGAGCATGTGGTCAGTTAACCCCTGGATAGCAGCATTTAGGAAAAGGGTATCAGTCTGCAGAAATGGATTTGAAAGCTTGTAAATATCAAAGCCAATGGGCTGCCATTGTATTCCACTTTATTTCGCTTTAACAGGCCATTTGAGTAAAAGAGGCAAGTAAAACCATGTTGAATTTCAGAAAAGAAGATTAAATTTGAGAAACTCTTCAAACACTGAGCTAATCTTTACATATATGTATATATGTGTGTGTATATGTATGTGTGTGTGTATATACAGACACACACACATATATACACATACTGTATATACACACACACATATACATATCTATAAAGATTAACTCAGTGTTTGAAGAGTTTCTCAGATTTAATCTTCTTTTCTTTCCAGCTGAGATTTCTTTGAAACTATTGTTTTTACCTACAATGGAAGCACATTTTAAAGCTTCCTTAAAGCTTCAAAACATGATGTGGCATTTTCATTTAATCTATTTTTCCATCACAACCTCGTAGGAGAGAAATATATTGCAATCTGTGGTCTGAAAATAAATCTTCGTTCTTGCCTCTAAAGGCTCCCCAAAGCTCATGCTTGAATTGTACTTTGTAATGTCAAATGAAGGGCAAATTATTATCTGTAAAGATAAAAATCCTATCAACTTTATCTAATTCAATTTGATTTTATTCATGTTTACTTAGGCAGAATTAAAACCAGTTTTCATCTTGGCTTTTCAGTTTTCTTTGTTCTGATAGCCCACTTTTTGAATGGATGCTTCCAGAATACCAGGAGTATGAAATACTTCTTAGTACCACACTGAATTGATTCAAAGAGACTGAAAATGTGAGTCTGCACTTGAAACATTGACCAGCCACGTATATCTATATGAATATGTATATGTATATCCATATGTATGTGTATATGTGTATGTGTAGGTATATGTTATATATAGTATATGTTTAACTCTTTGTAACATTCAATTGGGCAAAACAGTGTATCATATAGCCACAATGGGCTAAACTCAAATGGGCTAAGTTACAAAATGCATCCAAAATCTGGAACCCATGACTCCTGGGGCATTGAAATTTGGCAATGTTGTGACTGCTTCACCATCACCATGACTTCTGACAATATTTTCCAGAAACCCACAGGTTGCATAATAATAATAATAATAATAATAATAATAATAATAATAACAACAACAACAACAACAACAACAACAACAAACAACAACAGAGTTGGAAGGGACCTTGGAGGTCTTCTTGTCCAACCCCCTGCTCAGGCAGAAAACCCTATACCATTTCAGACAAATGGTTGTCCAATCTCTTCTTAAAAACTTCCAGTGTTGGAGAGTTCACCGCTTCTGGAGGCAAGTTGTTCCACTGGATAATTGTTCTGTCAGGAAATTTCTCCTTAATTCTAGGTTGCTTACATATGTATATGTATATGTATATGTATATGTATATCTATGTGTATGTGTATGTGTATGTGTATGTGTATGTGTATGTGTATGTGTATGTGTAGGTGTAGGTGTAGATGTAGATGTAGATGTAGATGATGTAGATGATGTTTATGATGTATATGATGTATATGTATGTGAATATGTAAAGCATTTTCTCCTAGATGTTGAATCTGGGAGTCCTTGCCACTCTTGCTGATTTCACAGGTTTAGATAATAATACACAAAAATGCAAAACTACAACATTGCAGATATTGCAAATTGCAAATATTAATTGCAAATATTAATTGCAATGAACCCTCCTGTCCTTTGTATGCTGTTCCTGGGAGTATATCCCTGTGAAAACAGTGGGCTTTATTCTGAGAAACATACTCTGCAACTTTCACTAGCTTAATTAGCAACTAAGTCTCCTTTGCTGAATTCCCATCACATATATTAGAAAGGAGTACGTTTCCAGCAATTTTTAAATAGGCAGCACTTCTAGTTGGCATCTAGGACAATGGAATACTCTTCCAGAAAACATTACCACCAAGCATGTTATACATCACAGTCTTGCATTGTTCTCTCAAAACCAATACAAATTACACAAAACACACCTTTTCATATCTCCTCCACCCCCTACATGCCGTTCGCTCAGTAGAAAAAGGAGTGGAGAAAAAGAAGACAAAGGATATAAATAAATTTTAAAAAAATCACAGGGGCAACTTGTTTGCATCTAAGCTTTGTGTATTCTATTCCCTTGCCAGGAATAAGTTCCAAAATCTTCTTTTCCCAGTATTTCCATTTGATGTATTGTCTACCCCTAGATTAACTGTCTCTGAAAATCAAAATGTGTCAGCCAAGGTTTGAGAGAAGCATCTTGAGGGCTGCAGCTGTGAAAGTATTCATTCATTAGTTGTCCTGCAGGCAACACAAAGACAGATTTGTGTCCATCTCGTGAGGATGAGAGAAACCTAGATGAATGGCGAGGGTATAATTCATAGAGGATGGACCCAGTGCTTTGTTTGCAGAGGGGCAATCCCTCACTGCTGACATGAAAGGTCTCTCTGTGGGATTCTGGAGAAATGCTGCTAGGTGGAACAGACAGCACTGGATTAGATAAACCCAAAATCTGATTTTGTTTGAAACAACTTCCTGTGTAACTAATGGGTAGTGCATCTGGATTAATAAGATTTCCAGGCCCTGACACCTGTTCTGTTTTATGTTTAGAATTCAGCCAAATCGTTAGATCTTAGGTTAGGATCCACATTTTTACATTTTTCTCAGAGTCTTTAAGAACTTGAAACGACAATAACTATACTTTTAAAATGATTATTAAAACAATTCAAATTTGTCTTCATCTTTAAGTCATACAAACGGATTTCTTAATGAGTAGGTAATGGAAGTAAGAACAGCCAAGAAGAAAAAAAGGTCAATTAGGGCCAGTTTTCCCCAATATTGGAAATTTCTAGTTGCCAACTTCCATAGTGGCTGGGAATTTTAGAAACCGAAATTCGCACAACTGGAAGATATGAGGAAGGACATATAAAACCATTTAGGGAAAGGCTCCATTCACAAACAGTGCTGAATTACAGTTCATAATCTCCATTAGCCCTGGAGGCATGGCCAATTATTAATTTTGTTAAGAAAATTAGAAACCATCATCAGGAAATATCAACAAAGTCACTCATTGCATACCGGAGAGAAAATAATAACTGACGCATCTTATGTGAGAGCTTTCACCAAGTTACAAGAAAACAACTCGATATCAGATTTGTCTGTTGCAAAAATAAAAATAAAATGGGACTTGAGCCTCAAAACAGATCTTTGTAAAGCTCAACCAGGAGAAAAGGACTCACTAAGTTAAACAATGATTTACTAATAAGTAGCACTTGCATTTAATACTCAGTGGAATATTTTCCTAATGGTTTCTTAGCTTTTCCACAACGTGTATGGATGTTTAAGAGAGGAAGGTATGAAGCCTCCTTCAGAGCCATGTTCAGTTGATCTCATACTGATTCACCATTCCTTAATCCCACCAGACTTAGCCAGATCTTCTGTTCCTTTGCTGAAACATTGGCACAATTGGAACAAATCTTTACCATTTCTGCTAATTTCAAAAAATGGATGCAACACCCACTAAAGCCATTAGGAGTCTTTCCAAAGCATTCAGTAGAACTTGGATTGGACCTGAACTGAACGATTATCACTGGGCACTGAAGAGGATTTTCCGTGCCAAGTTTAGACAGACTAGGAAACAAATACCCGCTGTCGGTATTAGAGGACAATTCTGCAGTAAGGCGTATGCCTCAAGGAATAGCTTCTCTCCAGCGTGGCAAGTGAACACCGGCACACTTAAGACTATAAAATTACATTTACATTCAGATATGGAAGTCAGCTGTAATTGCTGCCCACTGTGGGCTAAATGTTTGAACAAAAGAGATTAGCTGTCATACATCATTTGGCATAATAAAGCATGATAAAATATTAATAGGAGTATGGAATCTCAGTAGCACTGACAAGCTGGACAGGACTCTTTGCCAGCACAAGAAACCATTCTAGATGTCTTCAGGCTGTTCTCCTCAGCATTTCCGGCCAGTGTGGAGTCTCAACACAAATGGAAGGTGCGAAGACTAGGGGATGACGAAAGAATTATACAGCGTGACTTTTCAAGAATAATATCCAGGCAAGGGATAGAGTGCACCAGAGAAAAAGTAACACAATATTGGGATTTGGGAAAATGAAATTGAATCTAATAATTGTTGTTGTTGTTAGCTGCGAAGTCATGTCCGACCCATCGCGACCCCATGGACAATGTTCCTCCAGCCCTTCCTGTCCTCTACCATCTTCTGGAGTACATTTAAGCTCACGCCTACTGCTTCAGTGACTCCATCCAGCCACCTCATTCTCTGTCGTCCCCTTCTTCTCTTGCCCTCAATCTTTCCCAGCATTAGGCTCTTCTCCAGTGAGTCCTTCCTTCTCATTAGGTGGCCAAAGTACTTGAATTTCAACTTCAGGGTCTGGCCTTCTAAAGATCAGTCAGGGTTGATCTCCTCTAGGACTGACCGGTTTGATCGCCTTGCAGTCCAGGGGACTCGCAGGAGTCTTCTCCAGCACCATAGTTCAAAGGCCTCAATTCTTTTGCGCTCAGCCTTTCTTATGGTCCAACTTTCACAGCCATACATTGCAACTGGGAAACCATGGCTTTGACTATACGTACTTTTGTTGGCACATACATTGCAACTGGGAAACCATGGCTTTGACTATACGTACTTTTGTTGACACATACATTGCAACTGGGAAACCATGGCTTTGACTATACGTACTTTTGTTGGTACTTTTTAGTATGCTGTCTAGATTTGCCATAGCTTTCCTCCCCAGGAGCAAGCGTCTTTTAATTTCTTGGCTGCAGTCCCCATCTCTGGTAATTGGAGTTCTTGGGACATCAAGATTTTCAATTTGCTAAATAACTGGAAGTTTTAAATTTAACCAATTCGACACTAGTGATTTGGCAACATACAAACAAACAAGCCCTACCTTGTTTGGAACTTTCTACATAGTACAGTGATAACGTCATCATTCCTAGGGTCTTGGTTGGAAGTCAAGTCATTATAAAATATCCAGTCTAAAGTAGGGATACTGTTGGATGAACAGTATAGGTAGTGAGAAATCGAATTTGGTTCCATCACCGGGACCAGAGATTTACACTTCCGAGCTTTTGGACTCATGCTGGAGTCCATTTTTACGGAATTTCTCTGCTTTGGGCTATTCTGTCAGTTGTGTTTATGTGGTGCCTTCCTATTGGCTGATTGGTGTGTGGGTGGCTGGTGATTGGCTGTCGTTTCCTTGGGCTGCCAAGCCCTCAAGTATGAATAGTAGAATTTTGCCACCGTAATGGAGCCTGCCCATCATGGTTGCAAGTCATGGTGGTCATAAGTTGAGGGCTACTTGTATTATTTATAAGTGCTGTAATAATACCCACCACCACAACTTCACAGTTCCAAAAGAAATTAGGAGCATGAACACAGAGGGAAAACACAATTATGCCATAAAAAAGAAAATGTAGAAATTTTCTACCTGGTTTTGGACTGCAATTCTAATTCTTCTTCTGCAGAATGCGATAGAATTACAAAAGGAATTCAAATGGCCAACAGGCACAGAAGCAAAACTATAATAACCAAGACAATATGCTTTTCAATCCGTAGTGGGAAATGTTACAGGGTTTTTCTGCCTGACAGAGGCACAATTTACCATATAATCAAAAGCCACAGAAAAGGGTTTTGATAGCATCATAAAAATAGCTAGGGAAGAGAGGAAGGATAAAAAGGTGGTACAAGCATTCATGATGTTCGGAGGGAAACTGTAAGGTTAAAGCATAAGGGTTGGTTGAAAAAGACACATTTAATTTTGGACACTCGGGAAAAAGAATATTCAGTTTGCTACATGTGGTTTTAGGAACGAACACAAAATGCCCTGGGAAATGAACGCAGTGCTTGCAGTTACTTCCTTTGAAGTCTACCCACTTCTTGATCTATTAAAGTTTAAAAACTCTTTTAATTAAAAGATAGTAATAAATAGGAAACGTGTGCACTGCAAAACCGAGTTCTGTTACTACTGTGGGAAGAATCCAGAGAAAGAAATATTTTGGGGAATATTAAAAAGGCAGAATATATTTGCCCAAACGCATAATGGAGAAGATCTTAAAAAAAAAGACAGAAACCAACCCCAGCCCCTCTCCCCCAAGCAGAAAACTCAGCAGGGGCCAACTTTTAGAAATGCAAATTCAATCATCCTTTCAGAAAGATTTGAGCCTTCCAGCTAGAAATTGAAGAAATCATGAAGACAAAGACCCCTAAAATCTACAGTACATAGCCGCACCCAAATTCTAAGGACAGGAAACATAATAGGATTAATCCACCACCATCAGAATACCAGAAAGGCACACTCAGACTCAGGTCAAAGTTCATACCACAGGAACCACTCCAAACAAAAGCTCAAGATATAAAAACCCACCACTCCCTACTATAGTGGTGGAGAACCTATGGCACGCATGCCAGAGGCGGCACTCAGAGCCCTCTCTGTGGGCACACAGGCCATGCCCTGGAGATGGCAACCGTTCCTCTTCAACCAGCTGCCTGCTAACTCGCCAAGGTCCCACATGGCCGGATGCATCCCAGCACCCATGCGCTTGCTGGCCTCTGTGTGCAGAGGTTGATGGTGTCAGGCAGCAGCCGCCCCTGCCACACCTTGCCCTGTGACAATGGCACCCCTGCCCTGCCTCACCTTGCCTCACCTCTCCCCACAGGACGAGCCTCCTGCCCACCGCCCCACCTGGCAGAGACCCCCCTGGATCTCCCCCAACCCTGCCCCACCCCCACAGGCATCCCTCCCCAAGAGCAACATCGAGGTGATCACGCCCACCTTGGCCACTCCCACCCAATCTGCCACGACCACCACAGCCACACCCACCCAATGGGCCATGCCCACCTGGCGATAAATAAGTGGGTTTTGGGTTGCAGTTTGGGCACTCGGTCTCTAAAAGGTTCGCCATCACTGCCCAACTACATGTGGTCAGCTTTCCCAGAGCCACATTTCTGTCTGGCTCTGCTCATCAATAAACTACAGCCTTCTTTCTAAAGCAGTCTCCATTTTGTTTATTCCCAGCTTGGATTGGACCCTGATGAGGATTTTTCTTTCAACAATTTATCACCCAGGATGGGACTCCAAGCTAACCTCTCCAGTGGACTGAGACTGGGTAAGCCCCATCTTGCCAGCAGCAGACCCCTTGTGTCTGTGGATGGGTTTCCCAGGCCCTGGCCATTTGGAGCGAGGGTGATAAAGGGAGTTTTGACTTTGAGCTCAAGGGCTGCTTTGGAAAGAAAGTGAGTACCTCTAAATTTTAACTTTAAAGCCCAGGGGAGTGAGAGAAATGTGCGTATGTCTGTGTGTGTGAGTGAGAAGACCTTTTTCCCAATCACAGCTGGATTTTGCTCCCTCTGGCCTTTCCTAACTGCAGAAAGGATCTGTTCAAGTAACAGACTCTGGAAAACATGGGGGTTTGGCCAGAGCGCAGGACCTTTTGTTAGGGAAAAGGGATAGGCTGTGTGAAAATGGAATGGAAAAGTGAGTGAGAGAATTGGATTTGGGCCAATGAAGTATTCTATTCTATAAGACTACACAAGTCCAGACAATTGTAATGAGAACATTATAGATATGCTTAGAATAGAATAGAATAGAATAGAATAGAATAGAATAGAATAGAATAGAATAGAATAGAGTAGAGTAGAGTAGAGTAGAGTAGAGTAGAATAGAATAGAATAGAATAGAATAGAATAGAATAGAATAGAATAGAATAGAATAGAATAGTGGAATGTAGAATAGAGTAGAGTAGAATAGAATAGAATAGAACAGAACAGAACAGAACAGAACAGAACAGACTAGAATAGAATAGAATAGAATAGAATAGAATAGAATAGAATAATGGAATGTAGAATAGAGTAGAATAGAATAGAATAGAATAAACTAGATTAGACTAGACTAGACTAGACTAGACTAGACTAGACTAGACTAGAATAGAATAGAATAGAATAGAATAGAATAATGGAATGTAGAATAGAGTAGAGTAGAATAGAATAGAATAGAACAGAATAGGAATAGAATAGAATACAGTAGAATAGAATAGAATAGAATAGAATAGAATAGAATAGAATAGAATAGAATAGAATAGAACAGAACAGAACAGAACAGAATAGAATAGAACAACAGAGTTGGAAGGGACCTTGGAGGTCTTCTAGTCCAAATCCCTGCTGAGGCAGGAAACCCTAATAGGACACCTCTCCAACACACTCACCTCTCCAAAATCTACAACTGAGGTAGATGAGCTACATCTTCCAGGTATAGTTGATTCAAGCTCCCATCAAGCCTTGCTAACAGGCAATGGGAAAGAATGAAAGGAGGTGCAGCACAAAATATGGGAGGGCACTATTGACTTATCCATGATCCTCAAAGTACAAGAAAATGCTTGTATGTGCTACTATCTCCATGTTGGAACTGAAGTATATTTGAATGGTCTGGTCCAGTGTGATAAATAAATTCACAGCATTCATAATGTGATGTGGTTGGTGGATCAAATACTTATATTTTCCAGAACAGAGCATTTGGCCATGTAGATAGGTTGAAAGATAGGAAAGACAAATTCATAACAAACATGACACCCTACATTTCTTTGCCTGACATCTGGTAATACTTTGTCAACCAGCCCAAAACAAGGAAAGAATTTGAAATATATGATATCTAAGTTATTAATTCATGTGTGGTTCCTAGACAGCAGACCACCAAAATGCGAGTGAATGTTGTAAAAAAAAAGAATGATAGAAAACAATCAGATCTCAAAATTCAGGAGCATGATTATAAAAATATTAATCTACCTTAAAAAAAATATACAGGTTAATAAAAAAAGTTTGACATGAGAATATTATAGTTAGATCTGAGGAAAAAAATAGTGTTACTTCAGTCTATCTGCCTATGCCTGTCAAACTGAGGCATGAATTATTAAGGAAATAATTAGATTTAGGAAAAGGATAAAAGGGAAACTATTTTAGCTACCTGAAAATGAAAGCTCAATTTCCCTTTTTTTATGTGGTTCACATAGATCTGGTAAGCAGTTATTTCTATAAGCCTTGATGTAAAATTGTGTTCATGATATGATCAGCAGAGCGCTAGGCTGTTTCGTAATTTGGATAACTACATAGGTTATTTTAATTTGTAGGAGGCTTTTGTTTTAATGAAAGAAACTCTTTGCCTGAAATTGTGATTTCATAATAAAAAAAAAAGTTTAAGACATCAGGAGACACATACTCCAGGCGAATGTCATATAGTCTTCAAAAATTCTAAATGGGTCCAGTTGTAAAAGTATGTGTGAATGGCCTCGGGAGACAGGACGGAGAGCCACAGAGTGGAAAACAAGCATGAAAAAGATTTCTATGGAAAGAGGGAAGTGTGGGAAATGTTTCAGAAAGGACCTTTCCCAATTCTCCAGAGAATAAAAGAAAAGAGGGCAGGGATATTTTCATTCATGCAAGATTCTGTTAATACAGCCATATAATAAAGACAGATGTCTATGGACATTCTCAGTCATCCAGATCATAGTTGTCCCAAAGGTGCTGTTTCAAGAGGGAACTGGGCATTATTTGTTTATCCTTGAAGCACGTTTTGCTTCTCATCCAGGAAGCTCCTTCAAATAAGCAAAATGTCTTCAATAAAATAGAGTTAGAATGTGTGGCTACCTGGAAGAGTTAACACCAGCAAGGATGTCCACGAGATCTGGTTAAAAATGTGAAGATGGCAACTGCAATTGAAGCCCTCTCCATTTTATGCGTATCTCATATAGAAAAAAGGGTGTGGCTTCAATCATGTGGTTGTAGGCACAATCTTTACTCTTTTTTTTGACATTTTCCCCCGTGTGGACATCTCTAGGGTCCAGTAATTGGTAATTCCATGACTTAGCTAAAACAAAGGCACAATAGCATTTTTCTGCCAAATACAGTATAGAGCGATAACTCATAATAATAAGTAATGTAGGACGATTCACTGTGAATAAAGGCCCAGTTGGGGCTCATCCAGTAAAAGACAATGAGAGAGAAAAAAATCACATTATGGGCTTATGCTTCTACTAAGTGGCTATACAGCATTCATCATCTCCTATCTGTCACCTCAGCTATGAATGAAGGGGGGAGGAATTTGTCACTTCCTAAAGCTAAATAACTGTGGGACTCAAATGATAAATTAGCCTCACTGCACTGAAGATCTTCCTGGCACAAGCCAACTATTACTTCCTGGCACAAGCCAAATATTTCTGATGATAGCCAGTTTGCCCATGGATTTGAGACATTCCATGTAATACAAAGGAAGCAAAGAAGTTGATTGCAACCATGATGCATCATTCAGGCCAATCTGGATAGTTCTAAACCTGCTATCTGACACCAGCTCTCAATTTTCTATAAGCATTCAGAAACTGGCCAGAGGACATTAATTAGCGAATAACTGATAGACTAGACCAGTGGCCCCCAACCTTTTGGGCACCAGGGACTGGTTCTGTGGAGAGAGGTTTTTCCATGGACTGGAGAGGGCCTGGTTTCACGTGCTGCCTGCATCCTGTGGATGGGGCTTCACTTGTTTGAGTGGACCGGTTTCTGACATGCCGCAACCCAGTGCCCATTGATGGACCGGGGATTGGGGACCCCTGGACTAGAAAGTAAGCAACCTGACTAAGGGAAAACAGAAGCTGGTGGGTGGGGAACAAGAAGGTCTGATGATCAGTAAAAACATTTTAAATGTCTGAAGGGGCAAAATGAAATATCTATTATTTGAATCTATAAACACTTGTAGATATACAGTTGGGCTTTGCAGCTCCTCTCAACCATGATAACAACAAAGTGTCCAACTGCAGTAGTATTGGTTGCCCCAAATAGTGGTTTTCTAGTCCTATTACTTTTAAGTAAGACTCTTGCTCACATCACAAACCCAGTGGGTCTTTCCCTATCCTGTTCTCATGTGCCTACTGAACAAGTGTATTTTGGACAATAACCAGCATAGTTGCACTTTGTACGCAGGAGTTCCATTTTGGCCATTGATGTAGCCAAGGTGGAGAGAAGTGACACGGGCTTCCTTTCAACCTCTCATTTTAGCCCTCACTTGCCTCCATAAGATCTCCAAAGTTATAGGCTACTCAAAGTAGAGCAAGCTGAAAAGTCAAAATTGTGGCAATGTCCCCCAACTTGACTTTTCTGATCCTTGCAGATGTCCTTGTTATTCTTACTTTTTTCACGCACTGGAAGTTCAAAACCAATTTGGTTTTTAAGACACAAAAAAATAGAGTTTGAGAACTCTTGGCTTAAAGCAACAATACTCAGGAAAGCCAATCTCCATGGACTAAAGTTAAGAGTGAAGGGCTTAATTTTTGAACCAACAGAACAACTTGGCTGAACATTCTTCCCCTTTGGGAGAAATTAACAACTTTGCAATTTAGTCGCTTTCTACCCATTATTATTATTATTTTAATCAGCTTCCCCATTTGCTTGTTCCGCCACGCTGGCTTACAACAAAAGCCCATTTGCTCATTCACCTGCTTAGAAACTCTGGCATGCCTCTTCCTACCACATCAAATGAGGCCTCTTACTTCCCTGGCTGAGTAGGTCTGTTTCCTCCCCACCTCTCCCTCGTCTGAATTTATTGGAAGTAAATGAAAGAAAGTCATGCAGGGTAAATACCAAATGAGTCCCTGCCTCCATGTCTTCGGAGGCTTGATGTTTCTTATTTGGGCTGCAAAATCGGAGATCATCATTAGAGGGCAGCAAAGAGAAACGGAAGCCACAAATATCTTTCTGCCATCTGGAGGCTGCCCAATTTTTTGCAGGTCTTATTTGGTGGACTCGCCTCTTCGCACAGCTGAAAGTAACACGTAATGGTTCACGTGCTGCTCTTTTGAATGGATGGCCTGCGTCCCTCAGCAAGTGCCTGGTACTAAGCAACGCCTGAATGTCCCATAATGCTTTCCAACTCAGCCGACTCTTTGCTGTGCATTGCCAAAGTGTCAGAATAGGAATGAAAAGCAATGGACTTCTTTTTGAGACTGCCACTTATGTGCTTGGTCAGCAGCCAGTCCTGTGAAGGCTGACGGAGGATTGAGTTGGCAAGAACCGGGAACATGCAGAAGCATTAGATATGGATCTCCATAATCAGAAATTTGATTCTTTTGTCTTAGGCTCATAGCGTTTTGCTGACACCTATTATGGACTTAGAGGAGCTGGCAGATATGATCTCAAAACCACAGAATGAAATCTTCTATTGCCCAGGGAAACTGCCAGAGGACTTGAAAAGAGCTGATGAGGTTCTAATCAGAAGAAGAAGAAGAAGAAGAAGAAGAAGAAGAAGAAGAAGAAGAAGAAGAAGAAGAAGAAGAAGAAGAAGAAGAAGAAGAAGAAGAAGAAGAAGAAGAAGAAGAAGAAGAAGAAGAAGAAGAAGAAGAAGAAGAAGAAGAAGAAGAAGAAGAAGAAGAAGAAGAAGAAGAGAAGGAGGAGGAGGAGGAGGAGGAGGAGGAAACTACTGATCAATCATTTGACATCAATACTTGGGAAAATCCTGGAAAAGATAATCAAGCAGTGAATTTGTGAATACCTAGAAATGAAGAAGTGATTACGAGAAGTTAGAATGGGCTTGTTAAAAAAAGATCATGCCAAACAAACCATATTGCGTCCTTTAATAAAGTAACTGAATGATTGGATTAAGGAAATGCTATGGCTAGAGCAGACATGTCAAACACAAGGCCCGTGAGCCAGATGCGGCCCGCAAAGTGATTTCATGTGGCCCGTGAAGCCATCCTGGAAACAGTGAGGGAACGGCCCTCTCTGCCTTGGCTTGGCCCAGGCCAACCAGGAGCCAATATACAATTTTGTGGTGGCCATCTATGCTGAAATCCATTCAGTCTTAGCTCCATAACCCCCCCCCCCGCATGGCCTGAGAGGAACAGTGAGGTTCCTCCAGTGGACCATGCCTTGGCACTTGCCCTGGTCCCACCCCCTTCTGCCAGAGACCCTCAGATCTGTCCCACTACTGCCCAGGCCCCCACAGGCACCCTTGACACGAACGATGTAGAGCTGACCACGCCCACCCAGTAGGCCACACCCACTCCATCCACGCCCACCCAGTAGGCCGCACCCATCCTGACCACACCCACCTGGCCCCCTGAGGGCAACTGCAATGCTGATGCGGCCCTCAATGAAATTGAGTTTGACACCCCTGGGCTACAGTATACTTGGACTTCAGTGAGGTATTTGATAAAGCAAATCATAGCCTATCCTTGGTAAAATAGAACAATGTGGGATTGATGGTATCACTTCCAGATGGATTTGCAGTTCGTTGACCAACTGCACTCAGATACACCAGTACAGAATAGGCAGTACCTGCCTCAATAGTAGTGCCTGTAAGAGAGATCTAGATGTGCTAATGGACCACCACGTAAGTATGAGTGAGCGGTGTGCCGCAGCTGCCACACACACAAAAAAAAGCCAACATGATGCTAGGTTGCACAAATAGTAGGATAACATCAAGATCACAAGAACTGAGAGTATTGCTCTTTAGTGCACCAGTGAGGCCACCCTTGGAATATTGCATCTAGTTCTGGTCACCACAACACAAAAAAGATGAAGAGGTCCTAGAAAGAGTGCAGGAAAGATCAACAAAAAGAAGGGATCCTGAGGTTAAATCCTACAAAGAACAGCTCAAGGAACTAGGTAAGTTTAGCTTAATGAAGAGAAGATTGAGGGGGGACCTGATAGCAGTCTTCCAATATTTGAAGGGTAGTCACAGGGAAGACGGCACCAGTGTGTTTTCCATAGCACCTGATGGCAGGGCGAGAAGCAATGGCTGGAAGCTCATCCGAGGAAGATCCAACTTGGAAATAAGGAGGAATTTACCGACAGTGAGAACAGATTGGAATAGAAGACCGCCACGGTTCTTGCCAGCCCTATGATGATTCTATGTTTCTGTGGGAGCCAGAAAGCATATCTAAGGCACTACTTTGATTTTGTTGTATGTTCCTTGTGAAATTCCACCATAAATTGCACAGCATTTCAGATTCAGAGGCAAAAAGGTGCTTGGAAGAGCAGGGATCACCAAGTACTACCTCCCTGAAACTCTTGGGACCAACTGTGCCTTTTGCTGGCCTAGTGCTGCAGCTAGAGAAAGCAGCTGGGTGGGCCCAAGAAAAGATGCATCTGCTTTAAAGCATGGTCACGTGAGCATCTCCATGTGCTTCAAAACAGCTTTTCAGAGGCATGTAAGCCCCACAGTTGCAGTTCAGACTTGTGAAATAAGCGCCTTCAAGCAAACATATTCTGGGCAAATCAGGTATGTTTAAAAATATGTAAATATTTTGTGTGCGAGTCTAAAAGAGAAAATACAATTGATTCTTTAAAAGCAATAGATATCCTTAAGGTACAGGATATGTATAAAAATAAGTTATCTTAGTGCTTTATTGTAAAAAAAAAAAGAAAAAAAAAAAGATGCCGGAACTCACACACAGCTCCGGCTCCAGTCAAAAGTCCTTTATGGAGCGGGGGGGGGGGGGAAGAGAAGAAAGCTTCCGAGGCGCAGATCACGTGAGCAGCGTCAGCTGACAGACGCCATTGCTGCGGCTTTTGAGAGGGTGCTTGTTCGGAGCCAGCATGTCTTCTGCTACCTCGTCCTCCTCCGCCTCTGATGACACAGAGGCTTCTTCTGGAGCTAGAGCAGTGATGGCGAACCTTTTAGAGACCGAGTGCCCAAACTGAAACCCAAAACCCACTTATGCATCGTCGAGTGCCCATTGGCTGGGTGTGGCCCATTGGGTGGGCGTGGCTGCGGTGGTAACGGCAGACTGGGTGGGACTAAAAAGTTCAATCAATCAATTCCAACTTTGCAAGATCTTTTTTTTTCCCGCGAAAAGTTGAAATTGACTGATTGAACCTTTTTTTTTTTTTTTTGCACATGGTGGCGGAAGCCTAAAGTGAAAGCCTGTGGCCTTCCGGGTGCGCTTCAAGGTGTTAGTAACAACCTTTAAAGCGCTCCATGGCAATGGACCTAGGTATTTGCAAGACCGCCTCCTACCAAATACCTCTCTTCGATCAGTCCGCTCCCACAGAGCAGGCCTCCTTAGGGTGCCGTCGGCCAGTCAATGCCGGCTGGCGACCCCCAGGGGGAGAGCCTTCTCTGTGGCAGCTCCTGCCCTCTGGAATGACCTACCCCCCGACCTACGTACAACTGCGGACCTGCGCCTCTTTCGCCGAGCCTTGAAAACCCATCTATTCCATGTGGCCGGCCTGGGGTAGTTTTGATTGTGTTTTGGTAGGGGTTTTTATATGGGGTATTTTAGAGCAGGCTTTTTATTTAATATTTATTGTGATTTTTATTATCGCCTGTTCACCGCCCTGAGTCCCGTAAGGGAGATAGGGCGGTATATAAATTTTAATAATAATAATAATAATAATAAAATAATAATAATAATAATAATAATAATAATAATAATAATAATAATAATGATAATAATAATAATAATAATAATAATAATAATAATAATAATAATAATAATAATAATAATAATAATAAAGGTTTATAAAACCCAGCTGAAGGCCTAGGACTGGGGCGACGGTGCGCGTGCCCACAGAGAGGGCTCTGAGTGCTGCCTCTGGCACAGGTGACCAAGGCAGCGGCAGTACCGCTGCTTTGGGAGCGCGCCTGGTCCCTCAAAGAGATTCGCTCCAGGAGTCAGTCCTGGTCCCTGGCAGCCAACATGGGGGTGAGGACAGGCGGCGGTGGCAGGGGGAGCCACATGAACCAAGGCAGAGAAGAGGGTCTGCTTTCAGGGCCGTGGAAGTGTTTCCGGGTCGACCTTCTATGCCCCCGATTTCCCCAGGCAGCTTCCTTTCACCAAGCCAGAGCTTTACTCGTGCTGGCAATTTAGAAGGAACCGGTTCTTCCATTCAAAAAAAAAGATGCCGGAACGCCGTTCCATGTGTTCTATGACAAAAAAAGCACTGATCTTACTTCAATATCATCACAACTCTGTGAGCCCCAAACTGAGAAAGCATAGAAGCTTCTACATGGACCCTCAAAAGATGATGGTTTTCCTGGGATAATCCTGGTTTGTTCGTTCAAATGGAATCCCACTCAATTTCATTGCACATACATGAGTTTTGTGAACAGGTGTGGATATTGTCTTATATTCTCTGCCTCTTTTTTTTCTTCTGACTCTGAATTCTATGTTTTACGTTCCTATTTTTTTTTTCTAGGACAGTTTTTATACTCATAAGATTTCTAATCAAGAGACAAAGTAATGAGTTCTTATGAACACAAATGCCCTAGGGGAGGGGTCCCCAATCCCCAGTCCATGGACTGGTACTGGGCCGCAGCATGCTAGCATGTTGAGAGTTGGGCAGCATAGAAGTTTAAATTATCATTATGGTTGGTCACGCAGTCAGCAAGATGTTTAGATGGAATTCGGCATTTTGATGCATCTCTTGAACTTGCAAGATTCTGTTCGTGTAACTGATAATAAAGACAGAGCCAGTGCAAATGGATGGGCTTCTTTTCTGGATTGCCTCTCAAGGCTGGAGTTCAGATGGAGAAAAGGCAAGAGGATAATAGTAATAATAATAATAATAATAATAATAATAATAATAATAATAATAATAATAATAATAATAATAATAATAATAATAATAATAATAATAATAATAAAGTTGGAAGGGACCTTGGAGGTCATCAAGTCCAACCCCCTGCTCAGGCAGGTAACCCTATACCATCTCGGACAAATGGCAGTCCAGTTTCTTCTTAAAAACTTCCAGTGTTGGAGCATTCACCGCTTCTGGAGGCAGATTGTTCCACTGGTTAATTGTTCTGACTGTCAGGAAGTTTCTCCTTAGTTCTAGGTTGCTTCTCTCCTTGATTAGTTTATACCCGTTGCTTCTTGTCCTGCCTTCAGGCGCCTCTTCTTTGTGGCAGCCCCTGAGAGATTGGAACACTGCTATCCTGTCCCCCCTCGTCCTTCTCTTCATTAAACTGGACATACCCAATTCCAGCAACCATTCCTTATATGTTTTAGCCTCCAGTCCCCTAATCATCTTTGTTGCTCTTCTCTGTACTCTTTCTAGAGTCTCAACATCTTTTCTACATCGCGGTGACCAAAACTGGATGCAGTATTCCAAGTGGATGCAGTATTCCGTCATGTTTCTTTTCCTGAGTCTTTTCACATGGTGGCAACACTTAAGATAAGCCAAAAGATGGTAGCTCAGATCTTACGTCTTTGCTATCCTCTATCAGTCCCTGGATTTTTACAGTCTTTGAAGAGGCTCAGCTTGGAGGAGGACACATGTCCTGTGCTGCCCCCTCTTCTTTGGCTTTCTTTTTTAACGCTACCTCGATCTAAGAGCTTGTTGCAAAAAGGAATATTTATTTGGCTCAAGCGAGAAAGGTTTTATAGCTTGGAACGCTCTTGGGAGGGTTGAGAGACAAGGAAGGCAAAGGGGGGGAGCTTTTTGGCTGCTGAAAGCTGCCTCACAATGTGATTGAAACTGACTGACATGTGACACAGCTTCCCCAAATTGGCAGGCCTGCCATATGCTCTGAAATCTGGTCTTTTCGGCACAAACAGTCCTTTTTCAAAAAGACAAGTTTTTGGCTCTTAGCAATTTCTTTCGCTGAAGGCAACATTTGTCGCCATCAGTAACGTGCATGGCTTTGATCAGCTTTAAGTTCATGCTCGTCTTGAAAATTGGGGTACGTGTGACCGGGATGAATTGATTAAGTTGACATAGGCACTGCTTGATTCCAAATCAGCAAAAACTGGCTCTCGGCAGAAGGACAAAATACCAAATACTGTATACAGTACAATCGGAATAAAAACATGAAACAAGATGGCAAATGCTTAGGTGCCCCTACATGAAACTAATCTGAATAACCCACCAGAAATGAGATTGCTTCATTGCCCAGGTAAATGATTCAATCTGCTGTCCTTCTAGCAAAGAATAATTATTATGGAACTTTATGGGGATTAATATCGGAGCCGTGGTTGTAATAAATGTATCTTTAGAAAGACAATCACTTAAATATGAGACAGCAGTGTGCTGCAGCTGCCAAAAAAGCCAACACAGTGCTAGGCTGCATTAATAGAGGGATAGAATCAAGATCACGTGAAGTATTAATACCACTTTACAATGCCTTGGTAAGGCCACACTTGGAATACTGCATCCAGTTTTAGTCACCACGATGTAAAAAAGATGTTGAGACTCTAGAAAGAGTACAGAGAAGAGCAACAAAGATGATTAGAGGACTGGAGGCTACAGCATATAAGGAACGGCTGCTGGAATTGGGTCTGTCTAGTTTAGTGAAGAGAAGGACGAGGGAGGACATGATAGCAGTGTTCCAGTATCTCGTGGGCTGCCACAAAGAAGAGGGAGTCAAGCTATTTTCCAAAGCGCCTGAAGGCAGGATAAGAAGCAATGGATGGAAACTAATCAAGGAGAGAAGCAACCTAGAACTAAGGAGAAACTTCCTGACAGTTAGAACAATTAACCAGTGGAACAACCTGCCTCCAGAAGCGGTGAATGCTCCAACACTGGAAGTTTTTAAGAAGAGACTGGATGGCCATTTGTCTGAAATGGTATAGGGTTTCCAGATGACCTCCAAGGTCCCTTCCAACTTTATTATTATTATTTCACATGTGAAATCAATATTCCTTTCCAATATGGGCTCAACAATTCTTTATCAAAAATTGTCCTGAGTTTTCAGGTTGGATACAAGTGGAAAGACGTTCTTCGTTTTCGTACCCTGGGCATCAAAAGCAGTCTCAATAACCTAATGTCTTGTTATAAATGTGAATGTATAAGCTGGCTTGTCTGAAATGGTGTAGGGTTCCTGCCTGGGCAGGGGGTTGGACTCGATGACCTCCAAGGTCCCTTCCAACTTTATTATTATTATTATTAAGGAGAAGAAGATAGGAAAATTAAATACAGCGGGAAACTATTTAAAACTTGCACGTACTTTTTGCCTACGTCTGCCATAGGTAAAACAAAGAGTCCTGTTTTTAAAAGGAGAATCCAGATTCCATTTGAATTCCTATCACTAAGTAATTAAACTGTCATTTTTAAAAATAATTTTTGTCTTTCTTTTCTGAAAGCTACTATTTCTTCCCAGCTTCCTAAATATTAGAATGATGGTCCACAGACGGTTATGTTATGATGCTAAAATTAGTATCCGTAGAGAAGGCAAAGAAAGCCAAACACTTTCAAAAGAGACAAAAGGAACTGTGTAATTGTCTTCTCCAAAAGTAATTTGTAAATTCCAACCCTGTCATTCCGAGGCCTTCTCACTGAATGATGTATTCCAGGTTTTCTGGTTCATGGCTGCTTAAAACCAGTCTCGTATTTTAAAAGGACTATTCCATCTTTTCTTACTTGCCCCAAAGGGCCCCAAAGATCAGAGAAGACTTTGTGTTCTTAATTAGCTATCACCAGTTTCCTCAAAACTGATCCCTAACTGCATAGCCCAGTGATGGCGAACCTTTTAGAGACCGAGTGCCCAAACTGCAACCCAAAACCCACTTATGCATCATCGGGTCCCAGGTGGGTGTGGCCCATTGGGTGGGTGTGGCCCATTGGGTGGGCGTGGCTCCATTGGTAACAGCAGACTGGGTAGGACTAAAAAGTTCAATCAATCAATTCCAACTTTGCAAGATCTTTTTTTTTCCGTGAGAAGTTGAAATTGACTGATTGATTGAACCTTTTTTTTTTTGCACATGGCAGCGGAGGCCTAAAGCGAAAAGGTTTTATAAAACCCAGCTGAAGGCCTAGCACTGGGGCGACGGCATGCATACCCACAGAGAGGGCTCTGAGTGCCGCCTCTGTCACCCGTGCCATAGGTTTGCCACCACTGGCATAGCCCATGGTGGCGCAATGGTTAGAATGCAGTACTGCACATATTATGGCAAGAGACAATGGGAGACCTATTTGCAGAACTAGAGACTTTATTATGGAAAACCTATTTGGAATAGAAAGAAACCTAGAATAAGATATAAATATTGAAGTCAAGATTACAGTTATGGGTGGTAAAGGTTTTATAGAGACTCGGATTGATTTGGATTTGGATTTTGTCAAAAGGGGGGTCATTGTGAAAAGATTTAGAATTTATTATTGAAATATTGTAAGAATATGTTTCCTGGAATGATAGATTATTTTTTCTCTACCTTTTTTCTTTCCCTCTTCTTTTTTTCTTTCTCTTGCTCTTTCCTCTTGGTTTATTTATGTTTCTTTTTTTCTTTATGTTATTTTCTCTCTCTTCTGATATTTCTTTAGGTGTTTTTAATATTAGATGTGGTATAATGAGAAAAAGATTGAAATAATGGAAGAGATGAAATTAATAATTGGAGAATTATTGAATAAGAACAGAATATAGTTGAGAAATGTAAGAATTTAGCTATGGAAATAACATGTTTAAATAAGAGAAACTAGAGGCACCCGAATAGTAAATAATATGTTAGTTTAAGTCTAAATATCTGAAAATTAATAAAGCGTAAAACAGGATTCTATGGGATAGATAATGAGTTGTTGATAATTTTTATTGATTAATGGAATTTATATTAACGAATGAATTTGTCTTAGAAATGTATTAATTTGATTATAATATCCTAAAAGATAGAGAGGAAAATTTTAAGGAATATTATGTGAGCTGTATATTTATATTGTTATTGTTTTTAATTGATTACCTTATCTCCATGTTGGGTCTTAAGCCTTTTTGGTGTAAAAATGGAAAACTAATAAAAATTGTTTATAAAAAAAAAAGAATGCAGTACTGCAGGTTACTTCTGCTGACTGTTGGCTGCCAGCAGTTCGGCAGTTCGAATCTCACTGGCTCAAGGTTGACTCAGCCTTCCATCCTTCCAAGGTCAGTAAAATGATGATCCAGATTGTTGGGGGCAAGATGCTGACTCTGTAAACCGCTTAGAGAAGGTCTGTAAAGCACCGAGAAGGGGTATATAAGTCTAAGTACTATTGCTACTTCTTACAAAACTGCTGCTACTAGTTTGATGTAAATCCAAGGCCTCCTTCCAATGGCTTAGCGCCGTTGTTTCATAGGTTCCAACGACTTTACAACCTTATCTTTGACTGGTGAGGTCATGATCAATATGACCTTAATTTACAGAGGCTGAGTTCACAGATTGCGCTAGTCATAAGCCATTGTGGTCAAATCCACATAAACTCTGCAAAGCTAAGCAAAGTCAACCCAGACTCAGTGTCCATGGAGATTCTCAGTCATCCAGGTCATAGTTATCCCAAAGACGCTTTTTCACGGGGCAACTGGATTTTCTTATTTTTCTTTGAAGACGTTTCACTTCTCATCCAAGAAGCTTCTTCAGCTCTGACTGGATGGTGGGGAATGGAAGAGCCATCCAGTCAGAGCTGAAGAAGCTTCTTGGATGAGAAGCGAAACGCCTTCAAAGAAAAACAAGAACGCCCAGTTGCCTCGTGAAAAAGCATCTTTGGGTCAAGCCAGACCAGCCACATGGTCTGTGAATCCAACTAATGACTATTAGCTGCTACACAAAATGGTCAGGACAAAAGTTCAGTTGTCCATTTGCTATCCCTTAATTGTAGCAACAATGAGTGCACCGTTGGAAGGATTGTAATACTAGGAAAGATCGGGTTCTTTTGGAGAAAATGTGTGCATGAGGTGTGTTCTGTTTCTCGCATTGGTAGGCATTGAACGAGGCAGAGTAACAAACAGGTACTTCTTTATTCAGGCTTCAACAGAACTGAAAACAAGATGGCTCCGCCCCTTTTTATACATTTTCCCTGGGACAGTGTCAGCCAATGAATGCAACGTATTTTTCCCGCTCAAACGCATGCTCAGTGACTTGCAGACAGCAAGTCTAGCTTGGCAGGCCACGTGGTCTGCCAAGATCTCTGTGCAGCTTCCTGCACCTGCTCCCATCAATCAAGCCCAGGACATAACAAGGTGTTTTAAGGGTTGATCTGATACCGAATAATCAATCTGAGGGAGCTACAAAAATCTGAATGACCATTAAGAGACAGAAAACAGTTAGCGTTTTCTATAGGCTTCCCTCTAGTACAGTGGTTTTACGGCCTTTTAAATGCCGCGACCCCAACCGGTCATAAGTCGAGGACTAAACCGGTCGTAAGTCGAGGACTACCCAACCAGTCGTAAGTCGAGAACTTTCCCTGCCTGGGAGCGCCGCGCATGCGTGGTTCCGCCCCCTGCGCTGGCCGAGGCGTAGCTGGCAAGCGGCAGAGATGGAGCAGGCCGACCACCAGCTGGCCCAGCCCAAGGGAGGTAAGGCACCCACCGGAAAAGGGGAAAAAAATGGCGGACAAAAAAATGGCGGACAAAAAAAATGGCGGACAGCCTTGCTTGGCGACCCCCATGAAATGGTCGATCGACCCCAAATGGGGTCCCGACCCACAGGTTGAGAACCACTGCTCTAGTACTTGTAGAGGTTTTTGCAGCTTAGATCTGGTAACCCTACATTGATGCTTCCAGTCAGATTTTGCGATTGGGATCATATAGTTTCTTCTTTGTGTATGTGTAACTTAGCCAGGCTGTTTTGGAGTAGGAATCAGACTCGTGAAGGTGGAGATTACCTGCATTTGTTTTTCCAGTTCCCAGCTCTTTTCCAGATCCGCATCTACCTAGGCCAGTGGTGGCGAACCTATGGCATGGGTGCCAGAGGCGGCACTTGGAGCCCTCTCTGCGGGCACACGTGCCGTTGCCCCAGCCTTGCCTCCGCCCGCAACCCCCTCACCAGTAGCCCCCCTGGAGGAGAGTCATCCCCAAGCGTGGCGCACACAGAGCAGCGCAGCCAAGGACATGGCAGCCAGGCAGCATAGACAAGACTCTGCCCTCACGCCCCAACATGTACAGTTGATGCTGTGGGGCGCAGGCAGAGGGCGTGGCCACCATGGCACTGCTGGGCTGCCTGGGCAATCTGCGGCGGGCCCTGGAGGCGATGAGTGGCCCTGCGGGCAGCCAGGGTGGGGCGGAGCGGGGGTGAGACGGGGTGGAACGGGGGCGGGGCAGGGGGTGGAGTGGGGGGCGGGCCGAGTTTTTGGGCATTCGGTCTCTAAAAGGTTCGCCATCACTGACCTATGCTTTCTCCTGTCTGACCATCGATCCACTGGGCTCAGTATTGTAACTATGTTTCTGAAGATATGAAATAGGGTTTATTTTATTGT
Source organism: Protobothrops mucrosquamatus (assembly GCF_001527695.2). Classification (NCBI taxonomy): domain Eukaryota; kingdom Metazoa; phylum Chordata; class Lepidosauria; order Squamata; family Viperidae; genus Protobothrops; species Protobothrops mucrosquamatus. Next base: position 98,577 of record NW_015387951.1, on the reverse strand, counting down.
GGCTGGATTCCCCGACCTTCACCTTGAAAGATACCTTTCATTCATAATAGCTGTTCTTCGGGGAATTGAAGAGGTCAACTGCTTTTGTACGAAGTCCTGCTAGTGTGTCTCTGTGCCATTATTCACATATACTTTCAGATTCGGCATATCATTAGGACATGGCTTATTTTACAATAGAGTAACCCCGTTTTTAAAATCACTGCCGTTCTGTCCACGTGAACAAAGTAATCCATCTTTTTTCAACCAAATGTCCACTTACAGTCCCCAGCCACTAAGAAAATACCCATCATGCTGTATTTAGTGGGTGTCTGACTGGGAAAGGCTGGATTCTATTATACATACATTTTGAAAAGTGCCGCATCACACATTTCTGAAATGTATTGTTCACCCAATGATACATAATGAAGGAATCAGTTATCTGGGACCTATAATAAAATTGTTTTTAAAACTCCTCTTTAAAAAATAAAGCAGCTGCTTTTAATGAAGGGCCTAGTTTTATGCAATAAGACCACACTTGGAATATTTCATCTAATTTTGGTCGCTACAATATAAAAAAGATGTTGAGACTCTGGAAAGATTGTAGAGAAGAGCAACAAAGATGATTAGGGGACTGGAGGCTAAAATATACAAAGAACGGTTGCAGGAATTGGGTATGTTGTTGTTGTTAGTTGCAAAGTTGTGCCCAACCCATCGCGACCCCATGGACAATGTTCCTCCAGGTCTTCCTGTCCTCTACCATCTTTTGGGGTCCGTTTAAGCTCACGCCTACTGCTTCAGTGACTCCATCCAGCCACCTCATTCTCTGTCGTCCCCTTCTTCTATTGCCCTCAATCTTTCCCAGCATCAGGCTCTTCTCCAGTGAGTCCTTCCTTCTCATTAGGTGGCCAAAGTACTTGAGTTTCAACTTCAGGATCTGGCCTTCTAAAGAGCAGTCGGGGTTGATCTCTTCTAGGACTGACCAGTTTGATTGCCTTGCAGTCCAAGGGACTCACAGGAGTCTTCTCCAGCACCATAGTTCAAAGGCCTCAATTCTTTGGCGCTCAGCCTTTCTTATGATCCAACTTTCACAGCCATATATTGCAACTGGGAAAACCATGCCCTTGATTATACACATTTTTGTTGGCAGGGTGATGTCTCTGCTTTTTAGTATGCTGTCTAGATTTGCCATAGCTTTCCTCCCCAGGAGTTTAATTAAAAGAAGGGCTAGGGGTGACATGATAGCAGTGTTCCAATATCTCAAGGGCTGCCACAAAGAAGAGGGAGTCAAGCTATTCTACAAAGCACCTGAAGGCAGGACAAGAAGCAACGGATGGAAACTAATCAAAGAGAGAAGCAACCTAGAACTAAGGAGAAATTTCCTAACAGTGAGAACAATTAACCAGTGGAATGCCTTGCTTTCAGAAGTGGAGGGTACTTCATCACTAGAGGCTTTCAAGAAGAGACTGGATAGCTATTTGTCTAAAATGGTATAGGGTATCCTACTTGAGCAGTGGGCTGGACTAGATGACCTCCAAGGTCCCTTCCAACTCTGTTATTAGATGTTTCTACAATTGCTAGATACCTTTTGGGACGATCTTCTCTTCCAAAATTTTCTACCCTTGTTTTGATCTTAGATTGTTTCCGGGCACCTGCTTAGTTTGCAGGATGCACACAGGAAGATTATGAGTGGTGATCATTTTGAAAGTTTGGTTAGTCAGTGGTACTTATTAGGATGCTCTGCGCAGTACAATTTTGGCAGCTACCTTCAGCAAGCACTCAGTATGATATTCAAGCAAGACGCCTCTCCGAAGACACTCTGCTTTGGAGTTTGGGGACTGGACAATGATGTAGCTTTTTAAGGTGCCAGAGAAAGTTTGATGTTAACCAATATTGTCTGTAGACTTCCCCCCCCATCCCCAATCTTCTAATGTTTTGCTGAAATTAATCCTGCATGTTGTCCGTAGATTTGGGGGGGAGAATCCTTTCTATCATGAAGAGAGATTAGGTATGTCTAGTTTAACGAAGAGAAGGACCAGGGGGGACATGATAGCAGTATTCCAATATCTCAGGGGCTGCCACAAAGAAGAGGGAGTCAAGCTATTTTCCAAAGCACCTGAGGGCAGGACGAGAAGCAATGGATGGAAACTAACCAAAGAGAGAAGCAACCTAGAACTAAGGAGGAACTTCCTGACTGTTAGAACAATTAACCAGTGGAACAACCTGCCTCCAGAAGCGGTGAATGCTCCAACACTGGAAGTTTTTAAGAAGAGACTGGACAGCCATTTGTCCGAAATGGTGTAGGGTTTCCTGCCTGAGCAGGGGGTTGGACTCGATGACCTCCAAGGTCCCTTCCAACTTTATTGTTGTTGTTGTTGTTGTTGTTATTATTATTATTATTATTATTATTATTATTATTATTATTATTATTATTATTGTTATTGTTATTGTATTGTTATGTGTTTTCCTTATTGCTCTTTTTGTCTTTATCAGACAGACTTTCAGCCTGATACTTTGGGCAAATACATTGGAAGGAGACAGAAGGAAGAACAGGGGAGATTGCAGTTATAGGCAACCCCATTATGAGTAAGACTCAAACTGAGGAGCATCCGAGCTTAATACATACTGGAGTGAGACTCCCCCAAAAACATATTGCCCCTCAAAAGAAAAGAAAAGAATACCAGGTAGATGTAATATAGTCTACAATAGTACAATTATACAGCAATCCAATAATCCCCTCATTTTGTCTAAAAGGTCTTTGCTCTCCCTTTTGTAATTTTAATCTTAATCTGGATTTTAAGTGGGCAGCTCTTCAAGGATAACCTCAGAGGTCTTTCCTCTTCCTAGAGAACCTCATACATTGATAATTACAGTATGTTCATCATAGTGAGTTGGGTTCTGGGCGTTTGTTCCAACGTCCTGCCCCTGGAACCTCACTTTGCTTATCATTCCTTGAATTTAATCAGCCAGATAAAATGATTCCATTTCTCTAAGCACTTCACAACGTAGTGGCTGGTGTCAAAGGTTTATGAGCTTCCGGAGTTTGATTTTTATCTGCTGCTATTTTAATCTTTGCTCTGCCAAGTTTCTGCTTTGTTGTCTGTCACATTTTTTTTTCTTTATGTTTTAATGCTTTTGTTCATAAGACACTTCGGAAAATATTTTGATGAGGCAGAGAAAATAAGCCTTTAAGGAACAAACTACCCTCCGCCCTCTCTTTGTTAGGATGATTCTTTGGGGATCATTTCTTAAGACGTTTCAGAATTTTTTGAAAATCCTTTAGGAAACATTTTTGAACTTTCCTTGTGAATGTGACGGGATGGAGGGTTTTTTCTTCCATTGTGCCTCTCTTCGACGCTGCAGTCTTTTGGGGGAAAGGAAGTTGCTTTCCTTGAGATTTCCTGGATGGATCCTTGGGGTCTGCACCCCACAAGTCGGAGCAAAGAAGATTATACAGAGACAGATAGGACAGTCATACATTCTCTTTTTGGATACTTCATAAGGAAGGTAAGTGCCTAAATCTAGACACATAGAAAATGAAGAAACTAGAGTGGTCTGGGGTTTTCGAATTCAAACAGACAAGCTGCCCACTACATACAGTAATACCCCAGATTAACAACTGCCAATAAGAAAGACAAAAAATTCTGGATAATGGACATTGCTGTGCCCAGAAAATGCTGAACAGATGAGAAAGAACTAGAGAAAGTTTAAAAGTTGAAATTCAGTGGTGAAAAAAGCAAGGTTCTACATTTAGGCAAGAAAAACCAAATGCACAGGTATAGTATAGAGGGTACCTTGCTCAATAGTAATAACTGTGAGAGGGATCTCAGAGTCCTAGTGAACAATCACTTAAGTATGAGCCAGCAGTGTGCTGCAGCTGCCAAAAAGGCCAACACAGTGCTGGGCTGCATTAACAGAGGGATAGAATCAAGATCACATGGAGTGTTAATACCACTTTACAATGCCTTGGTAAGGCCACACTTGGAATACTGCATCCACTTTTGGTTACCATGATGTAAAAAAGATGTTGAGACTCTAGAAAGAGTACAGAGAAGAGCAACAAAGATGATTAGGGGACTGGAGGCTAAAACATATAAGGAACGGTTGCTGGAATTGGGTATATCTAGTTTAATGAAGAGAAGGACAAGGGGGGACATGATAGCAGTCTTCCAATGTCTCAGGGGTTGCCACAAAGAAGAGGGAGTCAAGCTATTTTCCAAAGCGCCTGGAGGCAGGACAAGAAGCAACAGGTGGAAACTAATCAAGGAGAGAAGCAACCTAGAACTAAGGAGAAACTTCCTGACAGTTAGAACAATTAACCAGTGTAACAACCTGCCTCCAGAAGCGGTGAATGCTCCAACACTGGAAGTTTTTAAGAAGAGACTGGACAGCCATTTGTCCGTAATGGTATAGGCTTTCCTGCCTGAGCAGGGAGTTGGATTAGATGACCTCCAAGGTCCCTTCCAACTTTATTATTATTATTATTATTATTATTATTATTATTATTATTATTATTATTATTATTATTATTATTATTATTATTATTATTATTATTATTATTATTATTATTATAATACAAAGACTTACAAATAGAAGTAGAACAAATGTGGCAAGTTGGTTTTTTTTTTTTAGCAAAGACAGCATCAAACATAATAGGCACCTTAGGTCTAATCCCCAAACATCTGGAGCATCACTTGAACACCATCGGCATTAAAAAAAAAATCTCACCATCAGTCAATTGCAAAAGGCATCTTTACTTGGAACAGGTTCCCTCCTGCAATAGGCAGGCTGGCTGAGGAATTCTGGGAGTTGAAGTCCACAAGTTATAAAAGGGCCAACTTTGAAGACCCCTGCTTTAACACCATCAAGCAACAACATCTTCCTATCCCAGGTCCTCGGGAAGGGCTCAATAAATGGATAAAAATGCTAAATCCGGTCTAAATATCTGGCTAAATATGTAATAAATTAAATATGCATGCCACCTGACTCTTGGTAGGCAGTTTACAGATTATTAAAAGTGTTAAAAACAAGAAAGCAGCATAAAACAGAAACAGCAGAGATAGAAAATCCAGATGGGACCAAATTAATTTAAAAACCAAACAAACAAACTTTATTTACATTTACCGAAAGGCCAAGAACTTGTAACTTATAGCAGGTGGAGGTCTAAATCTAGTACGTTTGTGCAAGTCTATGAAGTACTGGTATTTTTATCTTCATTAGAATGTAATCAATATATGCTTAATACAACACGTAGCAAATGTCCTTTGTCATTTTGCTGTGAACTGCTGTGGAAATTATGAAATAGTATAAAAGTATTTTAGGTAGAGAGGTAGGTGGATGGATGGATGGATGAATGGATAGATAAATGATTGACTGATTGATTGACTGATTGATTGATTGGTTGTTTGCTTGGTTGATAAGTGATGCCTGAAAGAAACTCAAGTTAGGAATTAACATTTTTTACCACAATTCCCAAACCAGCGAAGTTTCCAAGTTGATTAAGGGCTCTGCTAAAATGCAGCTTTATATAAGTAGAAGATTTTACAAAAGAACAGTTCTTTCTGGAATCTCATGTTCAATTGCATAAAAAATGCATTTCTAAGCATTAATATCTTCTTTTCAGCTTTGTAGGCCAGACCCCACCTCCCAATTAAGTGAAACAACTGCTAAAAGTAGATCATTGACCAGAACTATAGCTATATTTAGTCTCTCATAATTATGGTTCTCTTGGTGTGAAGGCTGTGGGATTTGAATACGTTCGGCAAAATGTTCAAATCAGTCATGGACGATTTAAGGAATGATGTCCTCCCTGTCACTTTCCTCATTAAGGGAGGGGGGGAAAACTGTTTACAAGAGCTACATTTCTCTATCTGCACCTCTGATATGGAGAGGCAGTTATGCACTGTTAATTATTTTATCCTTTCTTAAGATCCTCTGAGGTAAGTGGTTTGTTATGCAACGAAAAGTCAACTTGCCGCATGTCACATGAGGGTTTAAGGAAACCAGGCGATGCCTGAGATAAACTGGAATTTTGCTGGGTTACAGTTGTTGGTAGGCACATCAGTAATGAAATGACTCTCCCTCCTTTGCTGAAAGAACAATATATTAGTTCAGAAGTTCCGTATAAGTAACCCACACAAGTGCCACATTTCCTGAGCATCTGTGCTTCGTGACACCTCCAAGCCTCCTGGATTTCCTTGTGAAGGCCTCTGGCTTCCTCTCTGTCAATTAAAAACCTAGAAAATGACTTGTGTTGTGCAACTCGGCAGAGGCCCAGTGTGAAACTGAAAGGTTGCTTCAGTTGGACTGTATTTCATCTTGAGATAAACAACTAACAATCAAAAGGTTAGTTGGTGAGGATGCAGAATCACGAGACAGATTCAGAGATCTCAGGCCATTGGCAGAGCGCTAGTGTTAGTATCGCCTCATGTGGTTTGGGAAGTAATCTATGATTTCATCTATGATTATATAATGTATCATAGAGCCAGTTTGGTCTAGGACAGAGGTAGGCAACCTTGGCTCTTTTATGACTCGTGGACTTCAACTCCCAGAATTCCTGAGCCAGCCATGCTGAGGACAAATGGAGGTTTCCATGCTTAGCCATGCTGGCTCAGGAATTCTGGGAGTTGAAGTCCACGAGTCATAAAAGAGCCAAGGTTGCCTACCCTTGGTCTAGTAGTTAAGACGCCATCTTAGCCATAGGTGACCTTGGGCTCTCAGCAATCTCTCCCAGCTCAGCTCAACTCACTTCATAGAGATGTTGTTGTGGGGGAAATAGGAGGAGGAAGGTACATTGGATCTGTTTGCTGCCTTGATTTATTTCTGAAAATAATAAAGATAGGATACAAATAAATACATAAATGAAATAAAAATAAATTTCTAAAAGGGACACCTTCAATTAAGTGCAGAAGCAGCTCTACCATTAAATCAATTGATCAATTGCCCTGGGGAGTAGCTGCTTGGGGCCTAAATGGCAACAAGATATTAAAGACCAGGTCTGTATGTGCTGTCTGCAACCCCACAGCAGGTCAGTGAATTGCCCTCCAGGGTGTATACCATCATTTTGAAAAATTGGATTAAGACGTTAGTGCCAGTCAAGGCATCTTATCCTTATTTTCCTGCATTGTTAACTTACATGAATTCTGTGGCAGGTACAAGTCGGGATTTCCAGAGAAATGTCTCACACGCAATGTGGCGTTTTTAATAGGCTATTGAAAGACTATTTCTGAAAATCAAGGAATCATTTCATGTGGCATTCAGCAAAGTGCAAGAAGCTGCAGTTGGAACAGACACAGGCCTGCTTTAAGCCCCTGAAATGTTCAAAGCCGTATCCTTATAAATGAGATACTGCTAATAAGCAGCATATTACATTAACAGTTAATCTTTTCGACTCTTGTGGAAACAAGTCTAGGCTTTCCAGTGAAAGAAGAGCACTGGCAAGTATTTGATGCAAGACATGGACATGAAAGCAAATAGCGCTGACCACTTCTGAAGAACACGAGGCATGCTTTGAACGCAAAGTATTAGTACTGCTTTATAAAACCCTAGTGAGACCGCACCTGGAATGCTGCAAGCAATTTTGGTCACCATACTACAAAAAAGATGTTGAGACTTTGGAAAAAGTTCTATTCTATTCTATTCTATTCTATTCTATTCTATTCTATTCTATTCTACTCTATTCTACTCTACTCTACTCTACTCTACTCTACTCTACTCTACTCTACTCTATTCTATTCTATTCTATTCTATTCTATTCTATTGGATGAGGGGATAGATGGGGAACTCATCAAATTTGCGGATGACACCAAGCTGGCAGGAATAGCCAACACTCCAGAAGACAGGATTAAGATACAGGAGGACCTGGACAGACTTGAACACTGGGCGCTATCTAACAAAATGAAATTCTGGGCGCTATCTAACAAAATGAAATTCAACGGTGAAAAAAATAAGGTTCTACATTTAGGCAAGAAAAACCAAATGTACAGGTATAGTGTAGGGGGTACCTTGCTCAATAGTAGTAACTGTGAGAGGGATCTCGGAGGCCTAGTGGACAATCACTTAAATATGAGCCAGCAGTGTGCTGCAGCTGCCAAAAAAGCCAACATAGTGCTGGGCTGCATTAACAGAGGGATAGAATCAAGATCACGTGAAGTATTAATACCACTTTACAATGCCTTAGTAAGGCCACACGTGGAATACTGCATCCAGTTTTGGTCACCACGATGTAAAAAAGATGCTGAGACTCTAGAAAGAGTACAGAGAAGAGCAACAAAGATGATTAGGGGACTGGAGGCTAAAACATATAAGGAACGGTTGCTGGAATTGGATATGTCTAGTTTAATGAAGAGAAGGACGAGGGGGGACATGATAGCAGTGTTCCAATATCTCAGGGGCTGCCACAAAGAAGAGGGAGTCAAGCTATTCTCCAAAGCGCCTGAAGGCAGGACGAGAAGCAATGGATGGAAACTGATCAAGGAAAGAAGCAACTTAGAACTAAGGAGAAACTTCCTGACAGTTAGAACAATTAACCAGTGGAACAACCTGCCTCCAGAAGCGGTGAATGCTCCAACACTGGAAGTTTTTAAGAAGAGACTGGACAGCCGTTTGTCTGAAATGGTGTAGGGTTTCCTGGCTGAGCAGGGGGTTGGACTCGATGACCTCCATGGTCCCTTCCAACTTTATTATTATTATTATTATTATTATTATTATTATTATTATTATTATTATTATTATTATTATTATTATTACTACTACTACTACTACTATTATTATTATTATTATTATTATTATTATTATTATTATTATTATTATTATTATTATTATTATTATTATTATTATTATATTCTATTGGCAACTGCTGGGGGCAAGAAAGAGGCATGATATGCACCATGAAATGATGAACTGCAAGACACCATTGTGGTTTCCTTTGGATGCCAATGCAACAATTCCTACTGGAACTGCTTTCTCTTTTTTTATATAAATATTTTATTGAGTTTTATAAAGGTAATAAAGGGATAGGGTCAAAAAGGATAAGACAAAGGGAAACATACAAAAAGCTTAGACCAGGGGAAGGGGTAACACAAAAGTGGGATTAATCCCACAAAATAACATTGCTTCAGCAAGTCTACCAGTCTGGGTTTACATATTAAATCTTAATAATTACTCTATTATTAAACAACTTTCAATATAATCATGTAAATAACAAATTAGTCAATAAATCTCATTCATTTCACTACTTAACAATGCTTAGTATTAATTAATTATAATAACTGTAAAATAATAATATATTACATATTAATTATAGTTTACCATATTGTTTAAGATCACAAATATACAAAGAGGAAGAAGAAGAAATAAGAACAAGTTCATACAAATAATCATGGAATATAAATACAAATGATCAATTATCTCTTTAAATTTCATAACCTTTTCTCATTCTAGCGTGTTTCGAACCAATAATAAAATTTCGCCCATGTTTTAAAATAAATTGTGTCTTCTTTCTCTTTCATTTCTAAAGTTAATCTATCCATTTCTGCACATTTGAGTATTTTTGTTATTATAGTCTGGTCAGATGGTAAATTTTCATTTTCCAAAATTGGGCAAATATTATTCTTGCGGCTGTCAACACATGCAATATTAAATACTCGTTCTCTTTTCCATAATTCAAACCTAATATTCCTAACAAACAGAGTGGAACTGCTTTCTTTTAGCTGACTAAGTTGGATTATTATTGGATTTCCATTCCCATCAACCTCAACTAACCCAAATTGATCAATGATTTGGGGATGCTCACAGTTGGAATCCGATATTATTTATAAAATTATAAATTCCTACCTTTAATCTAAATTAGAAAAGACAAACTTTTATTCATCACAAAGGATGTAGACATACAGTACAGTATTATTTGCTGGGACGACAGACATAGTAGGCAACATTTTGGCACAAGTCAGTAAGTCTGCCTTTTTTTTTTGTTTTCCCCTGAAAAAGTTTGGGGTGTGGACTTGGCAGCACGAAATTGAACTTTATTTTTAACCGTGGCAAAACTGTTTGGTCTATGTCAGATAGGAGTACTTCGCAACTTTATGTGCTCTTGAAAAATGGCCAACCTGAGTAGAAGACCATCAGATAATTCCAAAGGTATAGATTAGACTGAGGAAGAAGTTGAAAAAGGACATTGGAAGAACACAGTGGTTGCTGAATTCCATCCTGTTGCCAGGAATATCCAGGAATATATACAATAGCTTTCATATGCATCCAGTTTGGAAAGGAACGTCAGTTTTTAGTAACTAAAGATGGAAGCAGCAGCATCTGTAACAAATCACAACGAAGTATAGAACAGAACAGAACAGAATAGAATAGAATAGAATAGAATAGAATAGGAGTAGAGTAGAGTAGAGTAGAGTAGAGTAGAGTAGAGTAGAGTAGAGTAGAGTTGAGTAGAGTAGAGTAGAGTAGAACAGAACAGAACAGAACAGAACAGAACAGAATAGGAGTAGAGTAGAGTAGAATAGAACAGAATAGGAGTAGAGTAGAGCAGAGCAGAGCAGAGTAGAGTAGAGTAGAGTAGAGTAGAGTAGAGTAGAGTAGAGTAGAGTAGAATAGAATAGAATAGAATAGAATAGAATAGAATAGAATAGAATAGAACAGAGCTGGAAGGGACCTTGGAGGATACTGTTTCAGACAGGTGAATGTCTAGTCTCTTCTTAAGTAAAAATGATGACATGCATGTGATAATGTCATGATGAAAATGGGAATAGTTATATAGCTGATCCTACCTATGTGTGATGCAATTCCTTATTTTATGGCATTTTACAATGATGTCAACATGCATATGTTGGACTTGGGTATGTCTCGTTTAAGGAAGAGAAGGATGAGGGGGGACATGATAGCAGTGTTCCAATATCTCAGGAGCTGCCACAAAGAAGAGGGAGTCAAGCTATTCTCCAAAGCACCTGAAGGCAGGACAAGAAACAACGGATGGAAACTAACAAAGGAGAGAAGCAACCTAGAACTAAGGAGAAACTTCCTGACAGTTAGAACAATTAACCAGTGGAACAACCTGCCTCCAGAAGTGGTGAATGCTCCAACACTGGAAGTTTTTAAGAAGAAACTGGACAGCCATTTGTCCGAAATGGTATAGGGTTACCTGCCTGAGCAGGGGGTTGGACTAGATGACTTCCAAGGTCCCTTCCAACTTTATCATTATTATTATTATTGTCTCCTTTTGAAGGTTATCTGGAGCATCATACAAGGACTTGTCTTGAGAATTTGGACTGCTCATTCCTGATGCAAAAGCATTGTGTATGTCACTGAACCAATGGATAATGTTTGCAAAAGTTCAACACAGAGATCTTCAGATGTAAATTTTCAGCTAAGAAAAAAAACAAAAGCCTCAATAGCCTTGTAACTGAAAGAGCCATGTTGTCTACTATAATAAAATAATAAAAAAATAAAAAATACATTAAGAGGCAGCATAAAAGCACTGTGTGGCTTTCTGTAACCACTTCAAAGCATGACTTAATCTAATTTGACCCAAACCTCATTATTATCCATTTTTTTTTCTAGAACTAAGGTGGCTGGTTGGCAACATTATGAAATTGATTGGCATTAAATCATGAAATAGAACTTGGGCAGAAAGCCACAACGCATGTGAACATTTATGTGCATGAAAGGTGCCCTTTGAAGATGATACTTAAGACACCCCGATGCCCAACAATGTGTACAGCTTGTGTTCTTCAAAGTTCAAAGTTCAAAGTTTGTGGTTTGGTTAGTTAGGTTTCGATTTTGTTGCCCCGAGGTGGGCATACATAGTCATCCATCCATTAACTCAATAACCTCATATATCAATAAAGCAATTACACAGTTAAAGGATTAAAGGCTAGAATTTACATTCCTGAAGTTTCCCAGACTAATTCAAACTGCTGATCTTCCCATGGTTGGAAAATGCGAAGTTATTGGGTTTATTATTCAAATTACTTTTCATGTCTGAACATGCTAAAAACAGATTCAGATTAGCTCAGTCATGAGGCTGGTAGAATGAATTGGACCGGGATGGGCACTAGATCAAAAAACTCCACAAAATGAAGGATGGGAAACAAAGAATGAGGAGATGAACCCTGTTTTCCAGATATCTCATGTCATCTTGGTCTTCTTGGCCCATCCCCGAACTGAGGCAAATATCTGACCAGAGATCAGGTTTTCAAACTATTCCCATTTTTTCTGGATGAAAGAAACACTGTAAACAAAAATTAGGGCAGATAATGTTATATACATTATATTGAGGTCCTAGAGAAAAGGTGAAATATAAAATCAATAGATCATTAGCATCATATTATACATATATAGAGAGAGATTGTGTATCTGTATCTATATCTAAATCTGGAAACTAAAACATACGAAGAACGGCTGCAGGACTTGGGTTTGGCTAGTCTAAAGAAAAGAAGAAACAGGGGCGACATGATAGCAGTGTTCCAGTATTTGAGGGGCTGCCACAAAGAAGAGGGCGTCAAACTATTCTCCAAAGCACAGAGGGAAAGACAAGAAACAATGGTTGGAAACTGACCAAAGAGAGAAGCAATCTGGAATTAAGGAGAAACTTCCTAACAATGAGGACAGTTAATCAGCTTGCCTCCAGAAGTTGTGGGTGCTTCATCACTGGAGGTTTTTAAGAAGAGACTAGACAGTCACTTCTCTGAAATGGTATAGGGTCTCCTGCTCGAGCAGGGGGTGGACTAGAAGACCTCCAAGGTCCCTTCCAACTCTAATCTACATCTACATCTATATAATCCGTATCTGTTTTTATTTTGTGTAAACATCTTTTCCAGCAATGCTTTTAAACTGCTCCGTGTCATGAGAAAAGCTGAATTTAAGAATGCAAAAAAATGGGAAATAGGCCAAAGTGGTATAATCATCCAATTCTAAGGAGACACGATATTAGGGTAGAGCATTACTTTGAGCAGTTGGAAAAAAAGCAAGGACATTTATATAAT
>NW_015387951.1:70612-80612 GCF_001527695.2 Protobothrops mucrosquamatus | reverse complement strand
CACTTAAAATCTTTCCGAGCACCTAATTTTACTTTAAAAATAAGCAGTGTAAACAGTCTTATATGACTTGATGAAAATCTATGTAATGTAACATTCATGGATGAACAGAACAATTTCCTCCATTTATCATGAAAGAATAATGTGGATCAAAAAGGGGAGAAATTTCTAAAGTTAACCAATTTCCTCCCTTCAGCAGTCATTTTGGGATCATGTTAAGTTTTGTATTTAGTATAGAAGGAAGAGAGAACCGGTAGCCCAGAGGTATAATCTGGCTTTTCCCCTAACCATGTTTAGTTAAAAGAAAACATGCCTTGAAGGAATATCCTATGCAGGAGCTGTATTTCCTAACTTAATCCAGTGTCCAGAGGGATCCAGATTAATCCAATAATCAAGCAATCCATTAAACCAGGTTAATCCATAATCAGCAGCTCTGGTAGGCCTACCAGATGTGTGTATTTGTATTTGTATTTATATTTGTATTTGTATTTGTATTTGGGAACTGACCTAAGACCTCCTTTTAGATACACACACACACACACACACACACACACAGAGAGAGAGAGAGAGAGAGAGAGAGAGAGAGAGAGAGAGAGAGAGAGAGAGAGAGAGAGAGAGAACTGGTTCATATTTATGACATTTGCTGTGTCCTGGAGTCATGTGATCCCCTTTTATGACGTTCTGACCAGCAAAGTCAATGGGGAAGCAAAATTCACTTAACAACTATGTTACTAACTCAACAATTACAGTGATTCACTTAACAACTGTAGCAAGAAAGGTCATAAATTGGGGCAAAATTCATTTAACAAACGTCTCATTAAACAACAGAAATTTTGGGCTCCATTGTGGTTGTAAGTTGAGGACTACCTGAGTGAGTAACCGTGAAAATCTATAGATTTTCAACTGGATATGCAACACTGGATACTTAAGTGGAAGGACCTCATATTATTAAATACACTAAGCTTACTCTGGATCAATATCTTGGATACTGGGTTTTAAAGTTCATTAGTTTCAACAAAGGAGGATGAAATGCCTGTCTAATTTATGTACCCAGTGAATACATACACCTCGGAGGTAGCATGATCTGTTTTTGTCATTGATAGCCACTTTTTATTTATTTTATTATAGAAGGTACCAGGACAGAAATGTAAAGCATAGTTATCTTTAGAGTAATTTATTGCCAGTGGTTCTTGTGTAAATCAAAAGTAGTATCACTTTGACTAATGTAGTTTACTCCTAAAAGGAATGTACCCAGGATTGGAGTTGTAGGCAGCTTTGTCTGTTGAGGGAGTTACAATAGCTAAAGGTTAAATAGAGAACGGGCTACACTATGTTTCATGATCAACCAGAATTTTTCATCCTTTAGGACTGAAATAATATGTTGACGCTGAGACTCCCTCTTGTTCCTCTCAGCAGGAATAGCAAACATGGTGAAGGAAGCTCCATCCACAGCTTGTTTAGCATGATGTCCATGTACGTTATTCTCGTAACAAGCCAGAAATTGAAGACATGGTTTACTTTAGGGTTCAGATTAATATTTAGATCAAGATTTTTGATGGGCAATATTTGAAGAGCTCAGGACCCATGCTTTAGCCTCATCACTTTAGAAGGCTGCAGGATGCCACCTGAAGACACAGGCCCATTTGGGGCCGTTTTGTGGGATTAAGGGGGAATGAGAACAAAAGACCACTGTGAGGCAAATTTTACTACCTTCCCCTCCCCTCACACCCTGAAAGTGGCCCCCAAATAATTCTACCATTAGAACAAGGCTTTTCAACCAGTGGTACGGGTACCACCTGTGGTACATTGGCACCTGGCAGGTGGTACGCGACCATCCTAGAAAAGTGGTAGCGGGGGAGGGAAATGAGCTGAACCGGTGGCAGCACCGCACAAGCCTGAGCGAGAGATGGCTGGAGCTGCAGGGCTGTCAGGGCTCAGCGGAAGTGCCAGGATCAGCGCTTCTTCGGGGCTGTCAGGGCTCAGCGGAAGTGCCATGATCAGTGCCAGGCTCCAGCTGGAGCTCGGCGCTGATCCTGGCACTTTTGCTGAGCCCAGAAGAAGCGCTGATCAGCTGGAATGTTGCAGCATCTCCAGGGTCTTGTGATTTACATTCAGATGCTTAGCAACTGATTCATATTTATGACGGTCACAGTGTCCTAGGATCATGTGAAGTGACCAAAACCTGCTGCAACCACCCAGCAGACGGGGGGAATAAAAACCAAACACCCCCCACCATACCCCTGCTGCCAATCCTCAACAGAAATGCTCACAACAATGAAAACCTCGTACAGGAGGAAGAGCGCCAACGGGTGGGCAGGCAGGTGTCTTGCTCGGCTGTGGCTTGGGGGGCACTTTTTTCAGTCCCATTGTAACTTCAAACAGTCATTAAGCGAACTGTTGTAAGTTGAGGACTACCTGTACTTTATCACTTTTTTCCTTCTTCTTCTTTTTGGTCATCAAGTTTTTGACACCTTGCTAGGCGACTGGTGGTACTCGGATATTGCCATATCCTAAAAGTGGTACAATGGGTGAAAAGGTTGAAAAGCCCTTCATTAGAACACAATATCACTCAATGTTTGGCTGAGTAATTTTGGATCCTGGTTTGATTCACAGATGGAGGACTCCCAATGGGAGGAATTCAGTAGGCTGTGTGTGAGGTGGTCCAATTACATGTTGCTATACCTTATGACCTTGGTTTCTATTATCTCCTTTGCTCTTAGCAGCAGCATCAAAGTAGAATAAAGCGCTACATGCTGCCTTTAGTCCTTGCAGTCCATTAAATACGAGTTTACCAAACTCGTCTTCTTCTAACCCAGTGGTTCTCAACCTTTTTAATGCCGCGACCCCAACCGGTCGTAAGTCGAGGACTAAACCGGTCGTAAGTCGAGGACTAAACCGGTCGTAAGTCGAGGACTAAACCGGTCGTAAGTCAAGGACTTTCCCTGCCTGGGAGTGCCGCGCATGCGTGGTTCCGCCCCCTGCGCCGGCCGAGGCGTAGCTGGCAAGCGGCAGAGACGGAGCAGGCTGACCACCAGCCGGCCCAGCCCAAGGGAGGTAAGGCACCCGCCGAAAAAGGGGGAAAAAATGGCGGACAAAAAAATGGCAGACAAAAAAAATGGCGGACAGCCTTGCTTGGCGACCCCCATGAAATGGTCGATCGACCCCAAATGGGGTCCCGACCCACAGGTTGAGAACCACTGTTCTAACCTACCAGTGAAATGTTTTCTATAGAATATTCTCATGAAGGTACCTGGATCTGGATCAATAAAGCTTTTGGCGGAAATTCTCACGACATTTTACCTCTCACATTGGTAAAAACCTAACACGGTGTTTTTCAAACTTAGCAATTTTTAAAAATATATGGGCTTCAACTTCCAAAATTCCCCAATGCTGGGCAATAAGTAATTAATAAATAAGGGCATATTCACCTTTTTCAGTCTTCTAAAATCAGCTGCCTGGTGTGGGAGGACTGGCCTGGAGCCAAGTCTATGTTTTCGTTTCTTTCCCCCCCCACCTCCTGAACCATGAACAAGTCACATTCACACAACCTTTGCCTCCCTTATAGTCACTTCTGATTACGAACAAAAGAACAAAGGAGCTGGTATCAATTTTGCTACCCAAGCTTTGTTCAAACCTTGTAACCATTTGACTGCTTTTTGGCTGCTGAGAAAATGAAGAATGTGTGGGACAGGAGATTAAAAGCATAATTAAGGATGCATAAAAGCTCTTTAGTAATGAAATTCAGAAATTGGGGGGGGGATGGTGATGTAAAGGAAAAGTTAGTTACAGGAAGTGGCCAATTGAGTTTCATGAAGGATAGTTTCAAGTCTGTGGCTAAAAAGGGACTTGTGCTGATAGATAGAGAAACAAGCAATGAATTATTGCTGAAGTTTGCAGGCTAAAGATAACATGTGTCAAAAAAAGAGAGAATTGATGTATCACAACCGAAATGTTTTGAAACATTGAAGCATTTCAGGAAGAGATAGTTAGAGGCAGGGACTTTGATATTTTCTGGGGTGGTCCAGGTTCTTATACTACAATTCCCTTTGGAAATACACCCGCACACACACACCCCATATCCCAGAGGAGAGAAATCATTTTCTTGCTGATTATTTTCTGCTCACACTTCTGCAGAATTGAGAGCCAACCCAGACTCTGTCAGAGAGCTGCACGCCAAAAGAAAATGGCGCCGAGAGCCATTTGGAGAGGAAAGCACAAGTTATTTATGCCACAAAGCCAAATTTTAAGGACCCGTTTGGTATCTTTGAGCACCCCAAAGAAATAAGTTGCATTTTCAGCCCCATCAACTCTAGCCGAAGTTTTGGAGCCATGAAAGAGCTACTGACGGGCCACACTTTTTTGAAGACATAGGCCAGGGGTAGGCAACCTTGGCTCTTTTATGACTCGTGGACTTCAACTCCCAGAATTCCTGAGCCAGCCATGCTGAGGGGAAAGGGAGAGATTTCCAAGCTGAGCCATGCTGGCTCAGGAATTCTGGGAGTTGAAGTCCACGAGTCATAAAAGAGCCAAGGTTGCCTACCCTTGACATAGGCTAAGGAACACACTTAGCTTGTGTGATTGGCTTTAGTGTCCCATCATCTGTGTTCTCCAAGTCAACACTTGTTGACATACTGTACCTAAAACATAGAGAGAACGGTTGTGGTAATTGGGTATGTTTAGTTTAATAAAAAGAAGGACTAGAGGTGACATGATAGCAGTATTCCAATATCTAAGGGGCTGCCCACAGAGAAGAGGGGATCAACCTATTCTCCAAAACACCTGAAGGCAGGACAAGAAGCAATGGATGGAAACTAATCAAGGAGAGAATCAAACTAGAACTAAGGGGGAATTTCCTGACAGTGAGAACAATTAATCAGTGGAACGGCTTGCCTTCAGAAGATCTGGGTGCACTATCACTGGGTTTTTTTAAAAAATGATTGGACGACCATTTGTCTGAAATGATATAGGGCAAGGCTTTTCAACCAGTGGTACGGGTACCATCTGTGGTACATTGGCACCTGGCAGGTGGTATGCGACCATCCTAGAAAAGTGGTAGTGGGGGAGGGGAATGAGCTGAACCGGTGGCAGCACCGCACAAGCCTGAGCGAGAGATGGCTGGAGCTGCAGGGCTGTCAAGGCTCAGCGGAAGCACCAGGATCAGTGCTTCTTCGGGGCTGTCAGGGCTCAGCGGAAGTGCCAGGATCAGTGCCAGGCTCCAGCTGGAGCTCGGCGCTGATCCTGGCACTTTTGCTGAGCCCAGAAGAAGCACCGATCAGCTGGAATGTTGCAGCATCTCCAGGGTCTTGTGATTTACATTCAGATGCTTAGCAACTGATTCATATTTATGACGGTCACAGTGTCCCAGGGTCATGTGAAGTGACCAAAACCTGCTGCAACCACCCAGCAGACGGGTGGAATAAAAACCAAACACCCCACACCGTACCCCTGCTGCCAATCCTCAACAGAAATGCTCACAACAATGAAAACCTCAGACAGGAGGAAGAGTGTCTTGCTCAGCTGTGGCTTGGGGGGCACTTTTTTCAGTCCCATTGTAACTTCAAACAGTCATTAAGCGAACTGTTGTAAGTTGAGGACTACCTGTACTTTTATTACTTTTTTCCTTCTTCTTTTTTTTGGTCATCAAGTTTTTGACACCTTGCTAGGCGACTGGTGGTACTCGGATGTTGCCATATCCTAAAAGTGGTACAATGGGTGAAAAGGTTGAAAAGCCCTGATATAGGGTCTCCTGCTTGAGCAGTTGGTTGGACTAGAAGATCTCCAAGGTCTCTTCCAACTCTGTTATTCTGTTATATCTAGTCTGTTTACTTTTTACATTTAATCCATACCACACACTCCAGCAGACATAGGCTAGTTCCTGCCATTGGGAGTGTTGTACAGTAAGAGAGCCTTTTCTGTCATGACACCCATCTTCCAGCCTTCTATGATTCCAACTGACCCTTTGACCTTTCACTGCTGGAATTGGGTATGTCTAGTTTAATGAAGAGAAGGATGAGGGGGGACATGATAGCAGTCTTCCAATATCTCAGGGGCTGCCACAAAGAAGAGGGAGTCAAGCTATTCTCCAAAGCGCCTGAAGGCAGGAAAAGAAGCAACGGATGGAAACTGATCAAGGAGAGAAGCAATCTAGAACTAAGGAGAAACTTCCTGATAGTTAGAACAATTAACCAGTGGAACAACCTGCTACTACTACTACTACTACTACTACTACTACTACTACTACTACTACTACTACTACTACTACTACTACTACTACTATTATTATTATTATTATTATTATTATTATTATTATTATTATTATTATTATTATTATTTCACAAGGCTATGAAGACCTGCTTTTGTCATTGAGACAGAGGCCCAGATGATGCGGATAAGCCCATTTCTTGGTTATATTAATTATGAATGATCATTAATTGTTGCTGTTGGTTGCTCTTCCCAGCTGCTATTTAAGTTATTTATAGTTTTGCTATATTGTTTTTACTCTGTTTTTAAGTGTTGTTAGCTGCTCAGAGTCATGCACTTGAGCAGGGAAACCTATTAAATGCATGAATGAATGAATGAATGAATGAATGAATGAATGAATGAATGAATGAATGGAGAGTATTAGTAACTAGTTAAGCCTCCTGCTTGCTTTTCTCTATTTCTCCAATTGTATAGTAAATGTCATTCCTGTGTTATTCATCCAATAATGCTCATGTTGTCAACGTGCACAGAATTATCTTGGCAAAACTCTAGTAATAAATCTCCTGTAGTATTATTTATGCTCAAATCTTTCTGCAACTTCAAGTTCCTCTGCTTCTTCAACTTTTATATCTTTTCTAGATGTTTCATTTAGGATTTATTGCTCTTTGCCATAGAAATTCTCAATGACTTGTGTCGTAAGTGCATATGCTTGCTTGGCATCCATGGGACAGCCACTCATTCTGATTTACATAATCCGGTTGTTTGTTGGCTGAGTACAAAGCGACGGCTTTTGGAAATCATTGACATTATCTTGTGGCCTGAACTGTACCTTATTTAATCAAATAATTTGAAATGGTCCATTGCAAGAGACCTAACTTCATATTCCTAAAAGCACCCAATTCAGTGTGCTTAAACAATTTCAAGTTTCTATTGTGATTCTTGCTTTTCACATTCTGTTGTATCAACCCTTCTTAAAATACAGCCATAGTGAGCGTTCCTCTTTCAACCCAGTTAGCAGACATCCTTGAGACTTCTGTCTATGAAAATTCATCCCATGAAAATTCAGTTTTCTCAATAACTAAAGCAGGTTTTCCCAGCTTGGGAATCTCATTGCCTGGTCCCCCAACACATCTAAATTTACAGGCATATCCATAGAGTTCATCTGATCACGACACAGAAAGCCATTCCTTCCTTCCAAACTGGAGTGTGAAGATCTTCAGGGACTCTCTGCAGCAGTCCACCTGCCTTCAAGGGTCCAGATGTTTACCCTCAGTTCACTCTCTACCTCTGATCTTATTAACAAAGGTGACCCCACCAGGACCTCATCCTCCATGGGCATCACTCTCAGGGTCCCTGAAGCTTCTGAGCACTCCTACCCTGTCATGGCGATAATCCCTAGGGGGGGGGAAATGTAATGGTGTGTGGGAGTGACTTTGAGAGATGAGAAGAGATTCTGCCTAGGGAATGATCAGGCAAGAGACGGCAGCTTACCAGTCAGAGAAAGAAACTTAGGAAGGATTCACCTTCGGGCTGGTAAAAGTGACAGTGTTAGATTTTTATTTCGTACTGTGTGTACTCCAGACTTGCAAGATTCTTGCAAGATATTTCGGCTCAGCGCTCCTCCACATCTTCATAAATAATTGAGATGAGGGGTTTGAAGGGCATTTGTCAAATTTGTGGGCGACACAAAGCTGGGAGGAATTGCTACAATTCGGAAGGAGACTCAATATTCAGAAGGCTATTGACAGACTTGAGCATACTGTATATCTTATAGATCAGGGGTGTCAAACTGCCGGCCCGCGGGCCGGATGCGTCATGCTGAAACCTCGCCCACCCCATTGCTGGCAATGGAAAAAAAGTTGCGATACATCGCGACATGTCACGTGATGTTGCGAGTTTGACACCCTTGCTATAGATTAAGCCCTATTTAACAAGATGCAGTTCAATGGTGAGAGAAGTAAGGTCCTGAATTTAGGCAGGAAAAACCAGATGCACAGGTATAAAATAGCCTGTATTTGGCTCAACCGTACCACCTGGGAGAGGGATCTAGGTATCCTGGTAGACCACCACTACCACATCATCATCATCAACAACAACAACATCATCATTATAGATTTCGAAGGGACCTTGTAGATAATAATAATAATAATAATAATAATAATAATAATAATAATAATAATAATAATAATAATCCCAAAACAACTGGAGCACCACTTGAACACCATTGGCATTGACAAATTCGCTATTAGTCAATTGCAAAAGGCGGCCTTACTAGGAACTGCTTCCATCCTGCGACGATATCTGTAATACCATCAAACATCCACATCTGCCTATCCCAGGTCCTGGGTAAGGACTCGATAGGTAGACAAAATGCCAAATCCAATCTGAACATCTGGCTGACTGTGCGATGATCCATAATAATAATAATAATAATAATAATAATAATAATAATAATAATAATAATAATAATAATAATAATAATAATAATAATAATAATAATAATAATAATAATAATAAAGTTGGAAGGGACCTTGGAGGTCATCTAATCCAACCCCTGCTCAGGCAGGAAACCCTATACCATTTGGCTGTCCAGTCTCTTCTTAAAAACTTCCAGTGTTGGAGCATTCACTGCTTCTGGAAGCAGGTTGTTCCACTGGTTAATTGTTCTAACTGTCAGGAAGTTTCTCCTTAGTTCTAGATTGCTTCTCTCCTTGATTAGTTTCCATCGTTGCTTCTTGTCCTGAAACCCTATACCATTTCAGACAAATGGCTGTCCAGTCTCTTCTTTAAAACTTCCAGTGTTGGAGCATTCACAACTTCTGGAGGCAGGTTGTTCCACTGATTAATTGTTCTAACCTAAGTATGAGTCAGCACTGTGTCGCACTACCAAACAGCTAACACAGTCCCAGGATCATGGGAAGTGATGTTATCACCCTTTAGAGCACTAGCGGGACCCCATTGGGAATACTGTGTCCAGTTCTGATCACTACAATAGAAAAAAGTTGCTGAGAGCTTAGAAAGAGTGCGGAGAAGAGCAGCAAAGATGATAAGGGATCTGGAGGCTAAATGGTATACAATGAACAGCAATGGATGGAAACTAATCAAGGAAAGAACCAATCCAGAATTAAGGAGACATTTCCTGACAGAACAATTAATTAAAGGTGGGGTGTCAAACTGCCGGCCCGCGGGCCGGATGCATCATAGCAAAACCGCGCCCACCCCATTGGCGGCAATGGCAAAAAAGTCACAATACGTCGTGACACCTCACATGACGTTGTGAGTTTGACACCCCTGAGCTAAGGGATCTCGGTATGTTTAGTCCAGGGGTCTTCAAACTTTTATGACTTGTGGACTTCAACTGCCAGAATTCCTCAGCCAGCGTGCCTGGCTGACGAATTCTGGCAGTTGAAGTCCACAAGTCATAAAAGGGCCAAGTTTGAAGACCCCTGGTTTAGTCTAACAAACAGGAAGCTTAGGGGAGACCCGATAACAGCCTTCCAATACTTAAAGGGGTGTCACAGGGAAGAGGGGGGTCAATTTATTCTTCACAGAATATGTACATGATGGCACAGCTAATACTGATAGCTTCATCATACTGATGTCCTGGATTGCTTTTTAATCTAGTCCTAGTGGACAATCACTTAAATATGAGCCAGCAGTGTGCTGCAGCTGCCAAAAAAGCCAACACAGTGCTGGGCTGCATTAACAGAGGGATAGAATCAAGATCACGTGAAGTATTAATACCACTTTACAATGCCTTAGTAAGGCCACACTTGGAATACTGCATCCAGTTTTGGTCACC
>NW_015387951.1:34782-67282 GCF_001527695.2 Protobothrops mucrosquamatus | reverse complement strand
GGCCTTCATCTGCATCAGGTTCATAGAATCATAGAATCATAGGCTGGAAAGGAACATGGAGATCTTCTAGTCCAACCCCCTGCCCAAAGCAAGAGTCCTTATACTATCCTGGAAAGCCTCCAACAATGGAGCACCCACAATCTCGGGAAGCAAGCTATTCCATCGATTAATTGTACTCACTGCCAGGTAATTTCAGGCTGGATTTCCTCCGATGAGCTTAAACCCCTATCTTCTGGTCCTGCCTTCAGGTGCTATGGAGAATAAGGGGATGCCCTCTTTCCCATGTCAGCCCTTCAAGTGTTGAAAGATGGCTATCATGTCACCCCTAACCTTGTCTTTATTAGGTTAAACTCAGCTATTTCCCTTAGCCATTCACTGTACAATTTAGTTTCTTTGTTTAGCCTCCCTTCTTTCTCGCTCTTCTCTGCACTCTTTCTAGGGCCTCAGCATCTTTTTCACATCATCCCTAGAATCTAGAATGTCATAATATGTAAGTGTAGCATATGTGCTGATCCAAGCACTGTGGCCATTTCTTTTGGGTCCTCTCCTTTGGGATTGCTCTGTGTCGCCAGGATTGTTTCCAGAACATTCTGTGTGAACAGATGCAGGACATGTGCCTAGGCCAGGGGTAGGCAACCTTGGCTCTTTTATGACTCGTGGACTTCAACTCCCAGAATTCCTGAGCCAGCCATGCTGAGAGGACAAGGAGAGGTTTCCAAGCTGAGCCATGGCTGGCTCAGGAATTCTGGGAGTTGAAGTCCACAAATCATGAAGGGGCCAAAGTTTTCCCCATGCTGGCTCAGGAATTCTGGGAGTTGAAGTCCACAAGTCATGAAGGGGCCATAGTTCCCTCATGCTGGCTCAGGAATTCTGGGAGTTGAGGTCCACGAGTCAGGAGCATGGAAGGCTTTCTCAGATTTGGGGTGCTTGTGATTAAGAAAGGGCATTTCTTGGGGAAGTTGAAATAGAAAGACGAATGAGCTGAAAAAAGGGTTCATACAAGTAAGAATCAGTCAAAAAAAAAAAGACAAAACTCCAAGAACTTGTCACTGGGAAATTCAAACCTGCATCTGTGTTTGATGGTTAAGCAAAGCCCTGAAGACCCATATTTCATTATTTGCAATCATTTATTTCATGTCAGTTTCTCAGTCTTTGCGGCAAACAAAACAGCTCATCTCCTCATATGACAGTCATGTGCATGATTATAACTGTGGTGCTTTGATCTCCCAAAGCTATTTTCTGTCCCTTCCTGGTACCCATCACTTCCCCTTGAAGCAGTTGGAGGCTGAGGACTGACCGTATGACCAATGGTCTTCTCATTAACCAACACTTTCAAAATCACCTATTAGCAAGATGCATTCCAGAAACAACAGGAGAAGTAGTTTATGAGGGGAGGAATGGAGAAGCATGAATATGATTTGCGGTGAAAGATTCCATGCCTGCTTCTTGTTTTTCTTGCTAGCACCATTCCAATATTTGAGGGTCTTCTAAACAAAGACAAGGGGGGTTAAACTATTTTCCAAAGCACCAAAAGGCAAGACGAGAAACAACGGTTGGAAATTAACCAAGGAGAGAAACAACCTGGAACTAAGGAGAAATTTCCTAACTGTGAGAGCCATCAACCAAGGGAACAACTTGCCTTCAGAAGTTGTGGGTGCTCCATCACTGGAGAACTTTCAAAAAGAGACTGGACAACCATTTGTCTGAAATGGTACAGGGCAGTGATGACAAACCTTTTAGAGACCGAGTGCCCAAAAACCTTTGCAGCATTGTATGCACAAAGATGTGAATAAAAATATGTGTGTGTAAATATAAGCTGTCCAATCTCTTCTTAAAAACCTCCAGCTTGTGAAGTCAATTCATCCCACTGATTAATTGTTCTGTCAGGAAGTTTCTCCTTAGTTCTAGGTTGCTTCTCTCCTTGATCAGTTTCCATCCGTTGCTTCTCGTCCTGCCTTCAGGCGCTTTGGAGAATAGCTTGACTCCCTCTTCTTTGGGGCAGCCCCTGAGATATTGGAACACTGCTATCATGTCCCCCCTCGTCCTTCTCTTCGTTAAACTAGACATACCCAATTCCAGCAACCGTTCCTTATATGCTTTAGCCTCCAATCCCCTAATCATCTTTGTTGCTCTTCTCTGTACTCTTTCTAGAGTCTCAACATCTTTTTTACATCGTGGTGACCAAAACTGGATGCCGTATTCCAAGTGTGGCCTTACCAAGGCATTGTAAAGTGGTATTAATACTTCATGTGATCTTGATTCTATCCCTCTGTTAATGCAGCCTAGAATTGTATTGGCTTTTTTGGCAGCTGCAGCACACGGCTGGCTCATATTTAAGTGATTGTCCACTAGGACTCCGAGATCCCTCTCACAGTTACTACTATTGAGCAAGGTACCTCCTATACTATATCTATACATTTGGTTTTTCTTGGTATGTTTTTTTTTCAGAAGTAGTTTGCCAGTGACTAGCACTGATGATGTTACCTAGTTAGGGTAATGAAATGTATGCAAAAAAACAAGCAAGCTCAGAGAGCACCAAGGACCCCTAGTTTACCATTGTCCTACGGCTGAGAGTGACTGGCCCCAAGTCAATCACATGGCTTCCTACCTAAGGGTAGGACTAGTAGTCACAGATCTACGTTCATAGGCTAATGTAGGGGAAGGCAACCTTGGCTCTTTTATGACTCGTGGACTTCAATTCCCAGAATTCCTGAGCCAGCCATGCTGAGGGAAAAGGGAGAGGTTTCCAAGCTGAGCCATGCTGGCTCAGGAATCCTGGGAGTTGAAGTCCACGAGTCATAAAAGAGCCAAGGTTGCCTACCCCTGATGTAGTGCCTTAATCATTATGCTAATCTGTATCACTTGTATGACCTTAGTCATGAAAAATACATTTCAAAGGGCACCAAGTGACTTTTTATGAAGACTTGTTCTCCTATGACTTCGGAGAAGGCACTTTTCCTAGCATCTGTCCCTCTCTAGTCTTGGCCAAGGCATCCAGAGCCTTCCATCTAGGTACGAATGTGGGGAGGAGCCTTCTCTGGCATAGATGTTCCTTACAGATGTGTCAGATGACACTAACTATTGTCAGGAAGGTAGATACAAAATCGGACAGCCATGAAATATGCTGCAGGCTCCCTGATGGAGAGTTTCTTGGGAATGGGAATGATAGTAGAATGTTTGAAGCAAGAAGGCACACAGCACATCTCCAGTGATTTATTAAAGATACAAGTGAAGACAAGAGCCAGTTGATCAGCACAGACTTTCAAGCAAGAAGGTCTGGGCCTAGTGCTTTTCCAATATTTGTCTATGGCAGCGGTCTTCAAACTTGGCCCTTTTATGACTTGTGGACTTCAACTCCCAGAATTCCTCAGCCAGCCATGCTGGCTGAGGAATTCTGGGAGTTGAAGTCCACAAGTCATAAAAGGGCCAAGTTTGAAGACCCCTGGTCTATTGAATAGGCCTCTCACACCTTTTTCTAAGATCACCAGAGGTGGGGGGACCCAGAGGGATGGAGATAGGTGTAGGACATTTGGCTACTATTGGTGCATCTGAGATGAGGAAGGTTGTGGCAGATGACCATGAACTTCTTTCAGGCCTACAGTAGAACATATTGAGGTCATCTGCCAGTTGATGATTCCCTTCAGTAAGGGAGGGAGGTCTGCTGTAGCTTCTCCACATATTTGCTGGTTCATTAGCCGAGAACCGATTCCTCAGCTTTTCAAAGTACTTTTCTCTTTGCTACTCTGATCTCCCTGGCTAATACATTTCTGGCCTGATTGTACAACATCCTATCTCCTTTCCTGTAGACCTCTTCTTTGGCATGCTTGAACTTAGCTGAGAACCAAGCTTTATTATTACGTATGCGCAAGCTTCTGGTAGGCGTTTGGTAATGCACTATGTAAAAAAAAAATACGATTTTATTGTGAAGTTTGGCTGTGCTATCAGTTGGCAGTGTCGTTGGTATATATAAGCATACATTATTCCACACTTTCCTATGTTCTTGCACGTACATTTTAGTGAAACCTAGTGTTCCTTTGATTATTACTGATATTTTAGTGAAGACACTTTTAAGTCCTCTAAGGTGAGAGATGTCTCTGAAGCATATAGTTCTTCTGATATAATTGTAATTACAAGTGCTTGATAGAAACATTGTCATCATCTGGTATTGTCACACATCACACAAATTGCATAATTCATGTCATTTGTGAATTATCTGTATGTTATGATATCTGTATTCACAATTCAAGGCAGGTGTATATTGACCTCAGCCCTTCCCCACAGACACTGACAGAACTAAAACGTGTAAGTTAACACGTTTTCGCCGAGCCCTGAAGGCCCATCTATTCCGTGCGGCCGGCCTGGCGTAGTTTGATTATGTTTTAGTGGGGTTTTTGTATGGGGTATTTTTAGAGCAGGCCTGTTATTTAATTTGATTTTAGAACAGAAATTTGCGTATATTTATTGTGGTTTTTATTATCGCCTGTTCACCGCCCTGAGTCCCGTAAGGGAGATAGGGCGGTATATAAATTCAATAAATAATAATAATAAAAATAATAAATAATAATAATAACACAATCCGTGCCAGTCAGTGGCTACTGGTGAGCTTCCCCTATTTATTCATTTATGGGTGCAGAATTGGTAGCTTGGATTCGATGCGTATTAAAATATCTCACAGAACTTGTCAATGGATATATCTTATTTACATCTTTATTTAAACTTTTAAACAATACAACTTTCAAACATCCATGTATTTATACATACAGGCACTGTGCATATATTTATATTTATATATATATTTATATAAAAATATTTTTAACCCAAGAACCTAAGAGTCGAGAAGATTTTATTGCTACATTTTAGCATTTACATGAGAACGCAACCGAACAAAACAAATTTGAAAATCTCAAGCTGCTGAATAAACTACACTTGAACAAAAACAAAATTATAAAAATATAGCTTCTGAGACTCTTAAAAGAAAAAAATAAATCATCCAAGTGCCAATGAAGTACCGCTGTGCCTATAATTATTACAATTTTGTAAATAACTGCTATAAAAGCCAAAGAGCATTTTTTTTCTTGTAGCTTTAAAAGGTATGGGAAAGTAAAGTATGACAGAAGCCCTGTTTTCACTTTCTGTACAGAAATATACATTGAACTTGGGGAAAATATCCTATCACCTCTCTGTCTCCTGCACACTCAACAAAAATGCTATCTTGTTTTCACGTGTGACGATTATATCTGGTTAAAAGATGATTCTGCTCCTAGTCTTTCTGACTTCTGGGAGGTCTGTAGGAAAGATGCATTCACATCTTGAATAAAACGTGAATTTTTGCTGTCTTTGTAATTTGGGAATCTTAAGATGGCATACAGAACTACATCCCATTCAAATTGCATAGAATTGGCCGAACGGGCGAAGGTCAAGAGAAATAAGACAGCAGAATTCCTTCTGCAGTCCTATTCTCTACCCTTACACAGTGAAGAGCACGGAGGGAGAAACCTAAATAGGTAGATTCTTCCATACAATGGGGAATCTATTTTGCAAGGTTTCCAATCCTACATGTTCCAAGCCTACCAGTGTTGAGTTACACAAGGAGGAGAATCCCTTTCATGCATTCTTGTACAGATTGGAAAATGTCAACGGTTGACCACCAGATGCCTGGTATGTGTTCTGAATGTGAAACAGGGCTAAGAACAGCCTTCTCCAGTGGGGCCATTTAGGTAAGGTAGACCTCTAGCTCTCCTAGCTCCCTCAGCTGGAATGGTCAGTCCAACGACTCCGTTGAGCAGGTAAGGTTTTGAGGTACCCACAAATAATTTGCAGAATCTTCCCCTTTATCAGAATACGAAGATCTGCTGCATGTTGCAAGGAGAACCTAGTACTCATACAGAGTCTATTCCCTTCACAGAAGAGAATGGGATGCCTAGAGCTTGGACTAAGCCATTCCTCAAAGCCCTGGCAAAATTTGGAAAGATGGAACAGGATAACATCTCCAGTGAAAGGGTCTATAAAACTGGCCAACCCACTTCTGTAGCTATAACCTTAAACAACATAGAAGAATACCTAATTATAGATCAGATTACAGAGCGGAGGCTAATGGTATATTTAAGCTGAGGAGGACATCAGGAGTGGATTTTAATTATCTTGCATTTGGAGAAGTATTTAATAACATTGCAGTAGGGTAAATGATTGCTTTTATCGGAAATATATGTGAATGTTTAACAGTACAGTAAAGGTAAATAACAGAATGTGAAGGCCTAGTGCATTCTAAATAAATAAATACTTTAGAATTTGTTAGGAGATTTATTTAGAAGTCTTTTCTGGATGTTTTGGATTTAAGGAAAGATGCACTTTCCGGAAAAAAAAAATACCAATGGGCATAGATAACTGATGTTTACCAGCTAATACTCTGATTTTAACATGTTATTAGTCATTTTTCTCAATGCTGACATACCCAAATACTAAGCAACACAGGTAAATAAGACGTTCCCAGATGTAACTCAGAAATGGTTTACCTCTAATACTTTTTCAAAGTATAGGAAAATGCACCCCTGATCAAATTTGTGGAATTTATCCAATATATTTGACTGATTTAAATACACGCTGTCGCACATATGCACAAATTCAACAAGTGAGCCATCTTTTCACTCATATCAGTTCAATCTACAGGAGCTACACAAAGAATATATCACGATCGCTTTTGAAACACAAGTAGACGTTGTCTTCACCAGACTAGGAAATCCACCATATTTGATGTTACACTTTTTTTTACACCCTCTTACAGATGAAGATACTTTGTTAATATGGAAGCCACCATGTGACAGTCCAATTTTTTTTCTTCCCAGTATATGCTGCGGGAAACAATCGGAACTACCGCATCTGAGCAACAAATTCTGAACAACCACTAAACGGCAGCAAAGAGTCATGGAAAACTCTTAAAATTCTCTGCTCACACCTAGTGGTTCAGCTGGTAGTTGCAGGCCAGATACAGCAGCCCTGAACATAAGACAAAAAAAGCAATGAGAAAGCACTACCAGGTACAGAAAATATATCTGTTAGAACAGGGGTCCTCAAACTTGGCCCTTTTATGACTTGTGGACTTCAACTCCCAGAATTCCTCAGTCAGCATGGCTGACTGAGGAATTCTGGGAGTTGAAGTCCACAAGTCATAAAAGGGCCAAGTTTGAGGACCCCTGTGTTAGAACGTGAACCCTGTAAAGAAAAATGAGGCTGGTAAATTCTTTTTTGTCCCTCTCACGTTATATATTTTCTGCTTAGAGCATTGTTTCTTCAACCTTGGCAACTTTGAGATTTTAACTTCCAGATTTCCTCAGCTAGCCAGCCTGGTGGCCAAGGTTGAGAAACACTGGCCTAGAGTGAAAAATTTGGAAATACTGAACTAAGGTATAAGCGAGGTGGAACTGGCTGTTTTCAATCCCCATACTCAAAGCTAGGGAATCTGTGGTTCTCCAAAAAGTTACAATTTTAACATCCATGACTACAAGCTTGCTTCACAGCCACAAGTTCCTCAACTTCATACTTGGAATAAGTTCTGTTTGATGCTCATTCAAGATTTATTTCTCAACCAACTGTTACCTCCTTGGATTTGGAATGTCAGTTTTTTTGCTTTCACTTCTAACCCCTTTAGATTTGGGAAATAATGGAGATTGCTCAAATATTTGCTCTTCCACGCTCAATACATCAACTTTTTGGACTTCTGATGCCTTTCATATAATGCTCTTTTTAAAAAACACAAAAACAACCTATACTTATTTTTGAAACTATTTCCCACTCCCAAATCTGATTCTACATTACAATTGCCTATAACACAGCAATTATACAACTTCTAGTAAGCAGTGTTAACAATGGTATGGGAGGTCTAATTTTGTACGTGATTAAAAAGAAAACAACACAAAGCAAGTACTGCAGTACTCCTACTAACCATTAGAGCAGGGGTCTTCAAACTTGGCCCTTTTCTGACTTGTGGACTTCAACTCCCAGAATTCCTCAGCCAGGCACGCTGGCTGAGGAATTCTGGGAGTTGAAGTCCACAAGTCATAAAAGGGCCAAGTTTGAAGACCCCTGCATTAGAGCAACAGATTGTCATTTTGAAACCGTACATTCTCCAGCAAGATTGGCCGAGTCTTTTTTCAAACGTCCTCGTGCGTGAGTAAGGGTTGAGTAGATGAAGCGCTGCTACCCACTGAGTTAATTCTTACGGAGTGATCTGTAGCATTTCCTTGACTACAAATGCCATTTGAAACATTTGAGTAAATCTGGAAAAGAGATGAATTAGAATCAGTCTATTGGACACAACACCAAACCACCCATACATTTTTTGCATCTAATCTGCGAAAGCAAATGCTGTCTTGCCTTCAACAATCTGATAACATGTATTACAAAAGCTCAAGCCACTGTAATTTTAGTGACTGCTTTTTGCTTGCTCAGAACATTGATTCTGTTTATGATTTCTTGGCTTTATATCTACATTTTATAGAGATTTCAATTACCCTATGATGAGAGGCAATCAACAAACGTCTCTTTATACTTATTTCAATGTATGTTTGCAATGCTATTAATAACCTCAACATTTTTCTTTAAAAAAAAAAGATAATTTATTTTAATACAATGCTAATAATAACCTCAACATTGTTTTTTTAGAAAAGATAATTTTACTTTAAGAACCTGTCCTCTTAGTTTTACCTTTGTTAAGTTAATGACACAGTTGTTAAGTGAATCTGGATTTCCCATGGCCTCCAACCTTTTGGACACCAGGGACTGGTTCCATGGAGACAGGTTTTTCCCTGGATCGGAGGGGGCGTGGTTTTATGTACTGCCTGCATCCCATGGATGGGGCTTAGCTTGTCAGAAAGTCTCAAAAGTGGATCACATGACCCCGGGATGCTGCAACTGTCATAAATATGAATTAGCTGCCAAGCAGCTGAATTTTGATCATGTGATCATAGGGATGCTGCAATGGATGTTAAGTGTGAAAAACGGCCATAACTCCCTTTTTTGGGTGCTGTTGTAACTTTGAACAGTCACTAAATGAACTGTTGTAAATCGAGGACGACCTATAGAAGTAAATATTAGAGACTTGCAACAGTCTCTCCCATTCCCAACTAAGTACTTATACAAATGCTATAGGTCAGTGATGGCGAACCTTTTAGAGACCGAGGGCCCCAAAACCCCCCTGCCCGCCTGCAGGGCCACCCACCACCTCCACGGCCCACCCCAGATCGCCCAGGCGGCCCAGCGGCACCATGGTAGCCACACCCTCTGCTTGCGCCCCGCAGCATCATCTGCGCACAACGGGGCGCGAAGGCAGAGTCTTGTCCCCGCTGCCTGGCTGCCATATCCTTGGCTGCACTGCTCTGTGCAGGCCGCGCTCGGGGGTGACTCTCCTCCGGGGGGCTGCTGGTGAGGGGGCCATGGGGGGAGGGGGGCTGGGGTGACGGTGCGCATGCCCACGGAGATGGCTCTGAGTACCGGCTCTGGCACGTGTGCCATAGGTTCATCACTACTGCTACAGGTCTAAATGTGGCCTATACCAGCGGCCTCCAACCTTTTGGACACCAGGGACCGGTTCCATGGAGACAGGTTTTTCCCTGGACCGGAGGGGGCGTGGTTTCATGTACTGCCTGCATCCCATGGATGGGGCTTAGCTTGTTTGCGCGGCCCGGTTTCTGGCATGCCACGGACTTTGTGGTTGGGGACCCCTGGCCTATACTGATTGGAATCTACTTCACTGGCCATTTTCAGTCACATTAAACAAGCCATGTGACACATTCACACCAAAAGAAACTGTTCACACTGAATCCAGACAAAACAGTCACGGTGGAAGCAAAATAACTACACACCCTGCATGCTTTCAAAAAGGATTCTACTCGTTTTAACACCCAGCTTCACACTTCCTCACTGATGAACAAAGAGATGGCTTCAAGTGTGAAAAAGCAAGGAAGCATCAAGAGGAGACAAAACAGCTGAGTCCAGCTGCAATCTGTGCCTTCAGATGAGAATATAGCCATACCAGCAAGAGACAAAAGAAGAGAAAAAATAATCATGGGTGAATCACGAGCACGATGCCAAAATGGACAACCTAGTACAGGATCTATGCATTTATTAAATTTGTATGGCCGCCCATTTCACAAGAAGTGACTGTGGATGGCATACAACAAAAAATATAAAACAGTAACATGTCAGAAATAGTCATATTAAAAGGTTAAAAAAAATGAAAGGGAGTCACCTCAAGATAGGGAGTCACCCTAGGCGGGATCACCTAGCTAGATTTTGAGACACTTCTAGAAAATCAGTAGGGATAGAAATGATCTCACTTAGGGGGTACATGGCAGAGAAGAACCATTGTGTGCAGTTCCCTGACAGATGGGATCCGTAGCAGGCATCTCGTGCCCAATCTGATGGGACATTTAAGCCATTCAGTCAACAAGACCGAGGAAGAAGTAAAGTTGCTCATAAACAAAATTATTTGGAAAAGTCAATAAGAATCAAGGATAACTAAGTCCTCATACCTCTACGGCCTGCCGTAAACTGACAAGCCAGAAATCCCTCTGCAACCAATTGTCAGCTTCATTGGAACAACAAGTTGCAAAACATCTGGTCAATATACTAAACTCACATCAGGAAAACACTGAAATCTGCCATAAACAACTGTGAAGTATTTACGGAAAGGATTAAAAGAAAAACGATCAAGACTCGGTTAGTAGAATAACAAAATGCAATAAGACCCCAATGTATTGGGGTATGTAAATATCTTCATAAATGACTTACAGTAGATGAGGGAACAGAAGGGGAACTCATCAAATTTGCACATGGCTCTAAGCTGGCAGGAATAGCCAACACCCCAGAAGACAAGGTCAGGATCCAAAAAGGTCTTGACAAACAACGGGCCCTATCCAACAACATGAATTTTAATGTGGAGAAAAGCAAGGTTTTACACTTAGGCAGGAAAAACCAAAGGTACAAGTACAGATTAGGCAAAACCTGGTTCAAAAAAAGAAACATTGAGAGGGACCTTGGAGTCCTACTAGATCAGTGGTTCTCAACCTTTTTAATGCCGCGACCCCAACCGGTCGTAAGTTGAGGACTAAACCGGTCGTAAGTCGAGGACTAAACCGGTCGTAAGTTGAGGATTACCCAACCGGTCGTAAGACGAGGACTTTCCCTGCCCGGGAGCGCCGTGCATGCGTGGTTCCGCCCCCTGCGCCGGCTGAGGCGTAGCTGGCAAGCGGCAGAGATAGAGCAGGCCGACCACCAGCTGGCCCAGCCCAAGGGAGGTAAGGCACCCACCGGAAAAGGGGGAAAAAATGGCGGACAAAAAAAATGGCGGACAGCCTTGCTTGGCGACCCCCATGAAATGGTCGATCGACCCCAAATGGGGTCCCGACCCACAGGTTGAGAACCACTGTACTAGATGATCACTTAAATATGAGCCAGCAGTGTGCAGCAGCAGCAGCCAAAAAAGCTATGCAATCCTTGGTTGTATAAACAGAGGCATAGAATCAAAATTAGTACCGCTTTATAAAGCCTTAGTAAGGTCACACCTGGAATATTGCATCCAGTTTTGGTCACATTACAAAAAAGATGTTGAGACTTTGGAAAAAGTGCAAAGAAGAGACAACTAAGATGATTAAAGACCTGGAGATGAATACATATGAAGAATAGTTGCAGGATTTGGGTTTGGCTAGTCTAAGAGAAAAGAAGAACTAGGGGTGACATGATAGAAGTATTCCCATATCTGAGATGCTGCCACAAAGAGGAAGGGGTCAACTTATTTTCCAAAGCACCAGAAGGCAAGACAAGAAACAATGGATGGAAACTAATCAAAGGGAGAAGCAACCTGGAACTAAGGAGAAACTTCCTAACCGTGAGGACAATTAACTAGAGGAACAGCTTGCCTTCAGAAGTTGTAGGTGCTTCATCACTGGAGGTTTTTAAGAAGATACTGGACAGTCCTTTGTCTGAAATGGTATAGGGTCCCCTGTTTGAACAGGAGGTTGGACTAGAAGACCTCCAAGGTCCCTTCCAGTTTTAGTCTGATTGATTATTGAAAAAAAAAGGTAGAGCAGCTGAACACTGCATAAAGTGCTACTGCACTGGGAAAAAAACATGACATTCCTAGCCTCTGAAGACAATAAACGAAAAAGGAATATCCAGAAAACAATTTAAGTGGAAACAACTAATCTGAAAAGGTTTGGAATACAGAATTCCTTGGACAATAAAAAAAACAATCAGCGGGATTAATGACAGGATCTGTCCAATGGGAAATTAACCATTACTTTTAACTTGCTTGATGACAATTAGTTTATTGCAGAAATGATGCATGGTTATATACTATTATTTGTGTTGTGCATTAAACAATTGATTTTTTGTTGTTGATTGCAGATGGCAGTGAAGGAAGTTCATATAGAACCACCAAATATTTCGTTATTATGTGACCCACACTGTCCTGAAACAACGCTAGGGAATAAAAGCTTCTTGTCTAATGCCTAGAATTGTAGGTGCATAGTTGTTTTGCTGAAACTTTGCATAAGCTATTCAATTTTAATTCCACCTTTTAATTTGTAAAGTTCTTTTTTTTCTTTTTCTTTTTAAATTTTTAAATTTTTTAAACCAACAAAACAAAACATAACACAACACACATACACACACAGTGTATACTCCTCCCTTTTTTTAACAGCGATTTCGTAACGGTAATCTTCTATTATTTACATTTCCCCCCCTTATTCTTCTTTAGAATATTTGTCCTTGTTGCCCCGTTGTTTCTTATTTTTCTTCCTTCATACTATACTTCATACTAAGAATAATACATATTATTATTACTATACATTATTATACACACATTTTCCACTTTTGACCTTTCCACATTTATTCTCCTCTATTATTTCTAGTCTCCAACCAGTCATACCACTTGTTCCATGTTAGATAATACTCTGTGTCTTCCTTTTCTTTTACCTCTTTTGTTAATTTGTCCATTTCAGCACAGTCCAGGATTTTCCTTATCACTTCTTCCTCTGATGGTATATTCTCATTTTTCCAGAACTGTGCGTATGCTATTCTTGCTGCCGTTGTTATACGTAGAATTAAGTACCGTATTTCTTAATTTGTAAAGTTCTAGGTGGTTTATTGAAATTCGACTGAAAATTAATTCCACTATCCTTAGCATCACTCATTACCACACAGTCACACTGGGAATGCGGTATGCCACTTGGATTACAGTGTGGCTTTGGAATAGCAACTGCTGGTTTGTGTTAAGCAACTACGATGGTCTGTCTCATTTCCCTTCCTTGACTGGCTGACAGTTGAAAGACTACACTCACTGTCTCCAATTTCCTAAGATACATATTTTTGACAGAACAATGACAAACAGCACACCAAGGCTGCAAACTAAGGTTTAAACTCTGCAGTTGATTAGTTGTGTGCCATTTGTATTATAATGCAAAAAAACAACAAAAAAAGAGCACTCTTTGAGTGCAAAGTGGTCTCTAGTTTTGTTGGTTTTTTTCCAAGTCTTTGCTAGTAGATTGGCATTTGCTTACAGCAGTGGTTCTCAACCTTTTTAATGCCGCGACCCCAACCGGTCGTAAGTCGAGGGCTAAACCGGTCGTAAGTCGAGGACTAAACCGGTCGTAAGTCGAGGACTACCCAACCGGTCGTAAGTCGAGGACTTTCCCTGCCTGGGAGCGCCACGCATGCATGGTTCCTCCCCCTGCGCCGGCCGAGGCGTAGCTGGCAAGCGGCAGAGACGGAGCAGGCCGACCACCAGCTGGCCCAGCTCAAGGGAGGTAAGGCACCCGCCGGAAAAGGGGGAAAAAAATGGCGGACAGCCTTGCTTGGCGACCCCCGTGAAATGGTCGATCGATCCCAAATGGGGTCGCGACCCATAGGTTGAGAACCGCTGGCTTACAGATAGTCCTCATTTAATGACCACAACTGGGACTGGCAACCCAGTGGCTAAATGAAACAGTCATTAAGTGAAACCACAACTGTGCTTTGTTCGTCTTACTTCAGCTTTCTTTTGCTTTACAGACTTGCGACGGCTAAACTGTAAAGGTGAGGATTCATCAAAAAGTGACCTTTTCATCAGTGTGGTGAATTGTGAAATGGGTTGCTAAACGAGGACTACCTGTACAGATAGTCCTTGACTTACAATAGTTTATTTAGTGACCGTTCAACATTAAAATAGCACTTAAAAAAAGGGACAAGGCTGTTTTTGCACACTTACGATCCACGGTCAGGTGATCAAAATTCAGACGCTTGGCAACTGACTCACATTTATGACGGTTGCAGAGTCCTGGGGTCATGTGACTCCCTTTGGCAACCTTCTGAACCGCAAAGTCAACGGAGAAACCATATTCGTTTAACAACTGGGTTATTAATTTAACCATCGCGGTGATTCCCTTCACAAATTTGGCAAGAAAAGCCGCAAAATGGGGCAAAACTCACTCAGCCAATTTCTCGCTCAGGAACATAAATTTTGGGCTCAGTTGTGGTCGTAAGCCGAGGACTCCCTGTATTACCTTTCACTAAACGGGCAGCCTTCTTTCACTGAGTTCAAGGGAAAGTGTCAACTGCTTTTTAACTGAGTTCGGTTAAAGGGTTCAGTTGGCTGGGAACTACAGTATATTACAGTGATGGTGAACCTTTTAGAGACCGAGTGCCCAAACTGCAACCCAAAACCCACTTATTTATCACCAGGTGCCAGGTGGGCGTGGCCCACTGGGTGGGCATGGCTGTGGTCATGGCAGACTGGGTGGGTGTGGCCAAGGTGGGCGTGATCACCTCGATGTTGCTCATGGAGAGGGATGCCTGTGGGGGCCAGGCAGGGTTCGGGGAGATCCAGGGGGTCTCTGGCAGGTGGGGCAGTGGGCAGGAGGCTCGTCCTGCAGGATGAGGCGAGGCAAGGCAGGGCAGGGCAGGGGTGCCATTGTTGCAGGGCGAGGCAGGGGCCGGGGCGGCTGCTGCCTGACACCATCAGCCCCCGCACACAGAGGCCAGCGAGCGCATGGGGGCTAACAGTGTCTGTCAGCAGCCACAGCCTGCCGGCCCCTTGACCGGTGGACTCTGGGGCTCCGGAGCCCGCCACCAGAAGTTCAGAGAAGCCGCCTCTGAGCTGGACAGACGGCCAACAGCTGAGGAGGCGATGCAGTGGGTCGTGCCCGGGAAAGAGGAGAGCATGCAAGGCCAAGAGGGATGGGACCGGGGGGAGGGAACCAGCCGTGCTGGGATGCATCTGGCCACGTGGGACCTCGGCGAGTTAGCGGGCGGCTGGTTGAAGAGCGGCGGTTGCCATCTCCGGGGCATGGCGCGCGTGCCCACAGAGAGGGCTCCAAGTGCCGCCTCTGGCACGCGTGCCATAGGTTCACCACCACTGGTATATTATAATAACATTTGCTGTCCCCTCTGCCAATTCTTATCCTAGTCTTTTTTGGTTTGGTTTGTCCTCATGTGGAGTGGGGTAGACTGAGTAAACGGCAAAGGAACAGATTAAACCCTCCGTCTTCACATACTTCATCCCTTCTGAAGGTCACAGTTGGCAGGAAACTAAGCCCGCCCCCCCAAAAAAAGACAGTGATAAGAATGTGCTGAGGTTAGGACCAGTGTGTGTTTTGGTTCTGACAGGCAGTTAGCCCATAAAGTGGAAACTTTATTGCCTAAGTCAACAAAGAGACAGAAGGAGAAGAACACTTTTGTCAAAGCTCACCAACCTCTGCTGAATAGCTGGGGGAGGTTGTGTGTTTTGACACTTCTATAGGTAAGTCCTGGACTTGTAACCGTTCATTTAGTGACTTTTCAAAGTTACACCGGCACTGAAAAATGTGACTTACGACCGTTTTTCACAGCTCCGACCTTTGAAGCATTCCCACGATCGTGTGGGTCAAAATTCAGATGCTGGGCAAGGGGTTCATACTTACGACCGCGGTTGCATCCCAGGGTCACGTGATGCCCTTTTGCGGCCTTCTGACAAGCAAAGTCAACGGGGAAGCCATTCGCTTAACAACCGGGTTACTATTTTATCAACTGCAGTGATTCACTTAACAACGGTGGTAAGAAAGACTGTAAAATGGGGCAAAACCCACCTAACAACAGAAATGTTGGGGCTCAATTGTAGCCGTATGTCAAGGCTATGTTTGTATTGTATCCTCCTGTTTTACTATGGTTGGTATAGCTGGAGAGAGAAAATGGGTCCCTCTTCCAATTCTCCAAACTCACCGTTTAGTACTTTTTTTAAAGCTTTGATAAAGCCGTACTTCCAACTCAACCTCTTCCCAAAAAATTCAGCGGCCCACAAGGCGTGCTGAATAAAGCTGAGGGGCATCTTTCTTTCAAAAGCCAAGCTTCTCAAAAGTCAGGTCCCTGCTTTTATCTGTAAGTTATATGATTTATCTTTTGGATGAGACGAATGGAATGCCCCATAAAAAAAGATCTATGAACAACGATCACCCAACGTTGACCCTCCCGGTAGTCTCCCTTTGGGAGCTTCGCTGCAATTCTCAATGCTCACATGACTTGTGGTGTCGGAAATCTGTTGTTCAATCAGTTGTACAATTTGCTTGAAGGTTGGCCTCTTCACAGGATCGGCATCCCAGCAACACTTCATGGTGTTGAAGCTACAGAAAACAGAATGAACCGAATGGATATCATTCGTCTTCTTAAATATCACAATCCTTTCTCGCTAGTTCGTTTTGCTAACCGTTGGTAGATGTTTTCCCATGTTTTAAAATAGACTTGAGTCTTCTTTCTCTTTAATCTCTAAGGTTAGTCTGTCCATTTCTGCACATTCTAAAAATGTTCCTGATTATGATCTCATCAGATGGTATATTTTCATTTTTCCAATATTGATACTTAATAAGATGAATGATAGCTACTGATTAATTGATAACTCTTTGTGATTACTGTTATTCTTATTGACTATAGCTATTTACTACTACATTAATTACTGTTACCGAATATATGTACCCGGACGATAGTCTGCTTGCTAAAGCTTGGAAATGTTATTGGGGGCAACCCCATTGTTGTACCTACCCCTATCCCAACCCCATCCCTGAACCCCACTACCTATACTGACCCTATCCCTCCCCTAATCTTATAAAACTTAATAAAATATTGTATATAAAATAGAATGAACCGAATGGAAACATCAGTCGTAATTTTAGAACGTTTTTAGGGCTTTGAGAAAAATTCATAGGCGTGCAATTTGGTTTATTTTTCCAAAGCCAACCGTTAGTTTAATCACCAAAAGCATGAAACTGCCTTCTCAAAAGAATCCTGAAAAATGCAACGTGTGTCTAAAGACCCAGCCTCCCATTTGTCACACAGTACTAGATCAAGGATAATCATCGTGCTTTTATATTATATTCCTTGGACACTGAAAGAATTCTGCTATGGAGCGTGCTGGAATTGCATATGCATTTTTTTTATTCCCAATGCGAATGAATGCTAGTATGACAGTCTGCAAGGGTTCATAACTCCTTGAAGTATATCGTAAGGAACTCTAGAAGAGCTGAACTTATTTTATTAAGTAGTGAGATAGGCATACCTTTTTTTCTGGAATGCTCACATGATCATCCAATGTTGCACAGTCACATAGGCATTCCAGAAAAAAAAATTAAACTGGTTGACGAACTTATTAATTTTATTTACATGCTAAAATACACATACATACATATGCACAGATATTCTTATAGATGTACTGGAAATAAATGCAACGATGATGTTTTATTTACTTTTCAATTAACAGAATAACTGAGTAACAGAGTTGGAAGGGACCTTGGAGATCTTCTAGTCTAACCCCCTGCTCAGGCAGGAAAATACATTTCTGCTGATTTTTAGGAGAGTAGCTACCGTGTTTCCCCTGAAAATAAGACTCAACCAGAAAATAAGCCCAAGCATGATTTTTCAGGATGCTCGTAATATAAGTCCCACCTCAAAAATAAGCCCCAGTTAAGATAGTCAGCCAGACAGATGCATTTAATATCATATTTCTCCAAATATAAGCCCTAACTGGAAAATAAGCCCTAATGCGTCTTTTGGAGCAAAAATTAATATAAGACCTGGTCTTATTTTCGGAGAAACATGGTATTGACACAGGGCAAAATACCAATGTACTATTCAGGGCAAAAAAACATTTTGTCCCTAATCTATAAGAAGACAATATCTTATAACTGGAAAACCAATGATCAAGATCAATTATTAAATGGATGAATTGGCTGTACACCAGTGAAAGCCAGTTGCACCAGACCATAGTGAAATGGACATAAAACTTGGCTTAACTGTGATGATGATGGTTGCTGTTATTCAGATCGCTGCTATTCGCATAAGGAAATCAAATAACTTCCATGGACCTTCTATGCATACCACAATGGTGCATACCATTGTGGTCACACCACAATGGGTTAATTTGAAAACATTTGGAAGTATTGGACAAGGTCTACTGACAATTTGCCATGGCCAACTCACCATGGCCGACTGACGTCAGCCAACGCTCCACAGGACACTTTTTTTGCGGGAGAAAAGTTACACTAATATCGAAGAAATTATGAAAAGAATAATTAAAGAAAGGGTGCAAAAGGAAGAACAGAATGAAATGCAAATGGTAAAAATTAAAATAAATTTTAATTTATTTTAAATAATTAAATAGAATTGTTAAATCGTCCCACAGTTGAGCTGTCCCATGGTGAGTTGGCCGTGGCGAGTTGGACGTGGTGAATTTGCCATGGCGCGTCGGCCCCAGTGAGTTGGCCGTAGCAAGTGGTCCCCTTTCCTCGGACAATGCATGCGAGCGCGAATAAATGTGGGATATTGACTGAGCAGGATGTGTGGTCCCAATGGGATGAAAAGAAAGCACCATGGCTAACTGTAACTCAGTTTCTTTTCCACGGTATCAATTCAAACGGAATTCTACAAAATTGGCAAACATATGAAAATGCGAGAAGGTACCTATGATTTACTCTACTACTGAAACTTACAAAAAGCCAGCCTAAAATAAAACAAGCATTTTCATCAAAATCTGATAATCGGGTGTTTTGAAACGTTAAATAAATTCAGACTCACATTTCTGGAGGGGCGTATTCCGGACTAAACATTCTGTATCCTTCCTTAATATTTTTATAGAACTTGGAATCCACAGGCATTCCGGGATAGGGGCTGCTTCCTATTCAACAAGAAGCTATCTATTAATATATCATTTTAATTACATATTTATTTGTATTTATTAATCACCCAGTCCAATGGGCTCTGTTTTAAATGGATTTATGTTTTAAAAATGAGAGTGATAAAACATCCAGGAAATAAATATAGGTAGTCCTCAACGTACAATCGCAATTAAGCCCAAAATTTGTGTGGCTAAGTGAGACATTTGTTAAGAGAGTTTTTGCCCGTTTCTTGCCACAGATGTTAAGTGAATCCCTGCAACTGTTGAGTTAGTAACGTGGTTGTTAAATGAATCTGGCTCCCCCACTGACTTGGCTTGCCAGAAAGGTGCAAAAGAGGATCACATGACCCTGGGACACTGCGACTGTCGTAAAGACGAGTCAGTTGCCAAGCGTCCGAATTCTGATCACATGACCCTGGGGATGCAGTAACAGTCATTAAAGCGTGAAAAATAGTCACAGGTCACTTTTTTCTATGGTCTTGTAACTATGGATAGTTACTAAGTGAACTGTTGTAAGTGGAGGACTACCAGTATATAGGACATATTTGATCACCTAAAGAGAAGAGTTCCCAAAGCAGAATTCCATAAGACCAAACGTCGCTCTCAAAGGTATACACACATTCAAAAATACTCTCAGGTGCCATCCATTTGACGGGAAGCCGTGCCTGGGTAGACAAAGGAAGAAAGTGTTACAGAAATAATGGATAAACGATCTTACCCTATCCAAGGTAAAAATCAACCATTATTTGACACAGCTTTCAACGGATTAAACATTTAGTCTGATGCCTCAGTTAGCTTTCAGTACATTTAATTGTTAATTAATCCTATTGTTATAAAAAAAAAATTGTTGTTGTTGTTAGTTGCGAAGTCGTGTCCGGCCCATCGTGACCCCATGGACGATGTTCCTCCAGGCCTTCCTGTCCTCTACCATCTTCTGGAGTACATTTAAGCTCACGCCTACTGCTTCAGTGACTCCATCCAACCACCTCATTCTCTGTCGTCCCCTTCTTCTATTGCCTTCAATCTTTCCCAGCCATTAGGCTCTTCTCCAGTGAGTCATTCCTTCTCATTAGGTGGCCAAAGTACTTGAGTTTCCACTTCAGGATCTGGCCTTCTAAAAAGCAGTCAGGGTTGATCTCTTCTAGGACTGACCGGTTTGATCGCCTTGCAGTCCAGGAGACTCGCAGGAGTCTTCTCCAGCACCAGAGTTCAAAGGCCTCAATTCTTTGGCGCTCAGCCTTTCTTATGGTCCAACATTCACAGCCATACATTGCAACTGGGAAAACCATGGCCTTGACTATATGTACTTTTGTTGGCAGGGTGATATCTCTGCTTTTTAGTATGCTGTCTAGATTTGCCATAGCTTTCCTCCCCAGGAACAAAGGATAAATTTGCACGTTATCAAATATATAATAAAAACAGTCTGCCATTGCTGGAAGGGACACTACAAGAATACTAAAAAATAATATATTATTTTTGTTCCCATTCAACAATTAAGAGACCAAATGCCCTGAGAACTTGTACTTTTTTTCCTTTGGGGAAGAATATCAGCAATGGGAAGAGCAGATTGAAACCAAACAAGAAATGGGAATTATTGTCTCTCTTTTACCCTCCCTTTCAGAATGAACACATTTGATCCTGGAGGGAATGGTCAGTAAATTAATAAATTAAGGATAGTGTCCAAACTTTATCAATACTCTTAAACATGCTGCTAACTTCAACCCTGGGCTAAATTAAAATTTAGCTTCCGAGCTTGTTAGCTAAAGCTTCTGTTGAGATGAATAATAAAAGTTTTTTAATAATTATGCAGCAAATTGATTCTGATCAAAGAAGAAATGTACAATAGAAATGGGCACTGATTGTCCATATAATACTAAACAATCCCACAAAGATACTGAAAGAAATGTTATTTCAAAGGATTTATGAAACTTCAATCTGTCAAATAGAAGTGACTCCAATCTGCTTTTCATGAATGAGTGAGTGAATTCCTTTCCTGGCTGCTCCATTGGGATACCATATCATTTGACCCTAATTCAGTTTGATTGCAGTTGTATCTGAGCGCCACGTTGTCAGTTGTGTGGCCTGGTATACATTAGATTTAATTTGCCACAATCCTCCAGTTAAACTGACCAAAGACTTTAACTTGAGGAAAATCATTTTCCTGTATCCTATGGCTATTGTTTTCATGAATCCCATATATTCTGTACTTTTATGAATTTAAAATTCATGTCTTCATCCAGTTGCAAATCCTTTCAAGTCAAAATCTTGTAAACACAGCTTTAA
This sequence comes from Protobothrops mucrosquamatus, assembly GCF_001527695.2. Taxonomy (NCBI): domain Eukaryota; kingdom Metazoa; phylum Chordata; class Lepidosauria; order Squamata; family Viperidae; genus Protobothrops; species Protobothrops mucrosquamatus. The sequence goes on along the minus strand of NW_015387951.1, from coordinate 45,831 downwards.
ATTATTACCCAAAGAACCATATAACCCGTTTTAAGTAATCAAGCAAAAGTTGGATCTTGGACAGAACTTGGACTACATTAAAAAAAAAAACAACCTCTGGAATTTGGGTGTTATGTTTTTTAATCACTACTATACATTTCGTGTTCTTTGTTACAATTTCTATAGCAAAGTATTGATTATTATTGTTGGCTTTGTTACTGAAGTTAACAGTTAAACCAGACTACTTTAGTGGATCTTATTATACATTTCATCCAATGATAACCACTGCATGATACAAGAACCACAAATTTATTCTGAAGTTTAGGAAAGTAAACTTCTTCATTCCTGTTTCTATGAATTCTATGAAGCAACAAAGCCTTTAAATTAAAGTGGTAAACTCTGTATCAAGAATGAATGTAAACATTCATGCTAAAAACCAGATGAAATGCTGACTCCTGTCATTTCTGAGAGGGATCGGTATTTCCTTAACATGTGCTTTAGGTTAGATCAGATACAGAGAAGGAACATCTTCTGCCTTCTTGGGTCCAGTTACAAATACCCTTTTTTCTAAACCATTCCGAACACAGAACAGGCAATTCAAGATAGCGAAAGCTCCTAATCCAAGCAAATGGGATGCAATTTACCTACTATCCATCTGCAAGCTCTTATCCTGCAACCAAGTTGTGGATAATTAGTCAGAGGCTAGAAATTATATCTGATCTCACCATTCATTTGGTCAGTGTACGCTGTTGTTATTAAGGGGCTTTCAGACACGAGTTTGCTTGCTTTTGTGTAATAATATTGGTTAGCTCCGTGAAATGCCTGCATCCCACTTTGAATTTAACAGGAAAAGCAGTGGCAGAAAGAAAAAAAAAATCTGCTAAAAGGAAGAAACACAGGTTTTTGTGTTCCAGCCTAATAACAACAACAACAACAACAACAACAACAACAATAATAATAATAATAATTTGAAAGGGATCTTGGAGGTCATCTAGTCCAATCCCCTGCTCAAACAGGAAACCCTATACCATTTCGGACAAACGGCTGTCCAGTCTCTTCTTAAAAACTTCCAGTGTTGGAGCATTCACTGCTTCTGGAGGCAGGTTGTTCCACTAATTAATTGTTCTCCCTGTCAGGAAGTTTCTCCTTAGTTCTTGGTTGCTTCTTTCCTTGATCAGTTTCCATCCGTTGCTTCTTGTCCTGCCTTCAGGCGCTTTGGAGAATAGCTTGACTCCCTCTTCTTCGGGGCAGCCCCTGAGATACTGGAACACTGCTATCATGTCCCCCCTGGTCCTTCTCTTCATTAAACTAGACATACCCAATTCCAGCAACCGTTCCTTATATGCTTTAGCCTCCAGTCCCCTAATCATCTTAGTTGCTCTTCTCTGTACTCTTTCTAGAGTCTCAGCATCTTTTTTACATCGCGGTGACCAAAACTGGATGCAGTATTCCAAGTGTGGCCTTACCTTAGATGAACTGAATCTTTATTATCAGGGAAGACTGCTTCAATTGCATCACCAATATACAGGAAGAGATTACAAGTTCAAAGAAGAGACGACATTGGGAAGAAGTTTATATCGGGGAGACCATTTGCAGCCAAGCTAATGCAAGTCAGGAAGAATCTCCTTCCTAACTTCTGTTTGGGAAACCAGCCAAATCAGGATGTTCCCTCCCCAAACTTTCCACCTTTAGAGAGAAGAACCACCTACTACAGAGCTAGTTGGTGTGATTTATGGTCCATAGACTAGAGCAGCGGTTCTCAACCTATGGGTCGCGACCCCATTTGGGGTCGATCGACCATTTCACGGGGGTCGCCAAGCAAGGCTGTCCGCCATTTTTTCCCCCTTTTCCGGCGGGTGCCTTACCTCCCTTGGGCTGGGCCAGCTGGTGGTCGGCCTGCTCCGTCTCTGCCGCTTGCCAGCTACGCCTCGGCCGGCGCAGGGGGTGGAACCACGCATGCGCGGTGCTCCCGGGCAGGGAAAGTCCTCGACTTACGACCGGTTGGGTAGTCCTCGACTTACGACCGGTTTAGTCCTCAACTTACGACCGGTTTAGTCCTCAACTTACGACCGGTTGGGGGTCGCGGCATTAAAAAGGTTGAGAACCACTGGACTAGAGTTTGATGCTACCACCAAGAGGTAAGCAAGAGTAGGTTGGATCAAACATACTTACATTTCCTTTCACCACGTAATTTGAGTCATTCCTGATGTCTCTTGCAAGGCCAAAGTCACATATTTTTGTTATCCGTCCATGGGTAAGTAATATATTCCTTGCTGCCAGGTCTCTGTGAATGCACTGAAGGAATACATTTGCAGAATGTACATGTTAGGCAAATAAACCAAAATAACCATCAGCACTGCAGATTACTATATTCAGTGATTCATAGTAGAACTCAGTTTTTTGAAGATAAGAGTATATGGATTCAAGAAAACACAAAACAGGTACATGCGGTCATTATATATACGAGATGGTCCTATATTGACACAAAAATATGCATTTCAATCTTCTACACGTTTTTTTAAAGATTTCATTGAATTTTATAGGGTTAGGGATAGAATAGGATCGGGATGGGGATTAAGGTTTAGGGTGGGGTTAGGATTAGGATTGGGATGAGGACAAGGTTGGGATCAACATTGGGGTTATCCCTCAATAACATTTTCAATCTTCAGCAAACAGACTATTTTCTTCAGCAAACAGACTATGTTTAATTAATAATTTGATATAGTAATAAATAATTGTAGTAAATGTAATAAACAATAATCACAAACAGTGTCAGTTAGTCAATGCATATCATTTTTCTTACTAATATATATTCAAAATACCATATCACATTCATTTCTTACTAGTTTGTTTTCCTAACCATTGGTAAAAATTATCCCATGTTCTAAAGTAAACTGAATCTTCTTTCTCTTTAATCTCTATCCATTTCTGCACATTCTAAAATTTTCTTAATTAAAACCTCTTCAGTTGGTAAATTTTCATTTTTCCAGCATTGGGCAAATGCTATTCTCGCTGCTGTCAGTACATGCAATATTAAATATTCATTCTCCTTCTCATAACTAGGTCCTAGTATTCCTAACAAAAACAGTTCTGGTTTAAAATCTATCTGTCTTTTCATCATCTTTTCCAACCATGTATGTATCTTAAATCTTGTACACATTTCTGTTCACAAGTCATATCATTAAGATGGCAGTTGGTTTTTTCCTTTCTCAACCCCTCTGATAGGTCAAAACATGCTTCAGAAGAAATGTTCTGTGGAAACCAATGGCATAGGCTTCTATGTAAACTTCAGGTTAGGAATGTGTTTATTCACGATTTCTAAATTAAAGTACAATCTTATGACTTCCGGGACAGAGTCTGTGGGCCACGGTACCATTTGGTTTCTTCTTTCTGAGTCTGGAGACAGGATTCTGATCTTCGGAAGAGTTACATCTAATTTCCTCCTTCTTTGTACACCAGCCCACAAGGTTGGATCTTGTTTAGATTTGGAAATTCTTATCGCAGAAATTGACAGAAGTCACAGATGTCGGAGGAGGAGGAGAAATAGAAGGATCCCTCCTCCAGGTGCCAGTACAAAAGACTGTGGATATCGACAGTTTTTGCTTATTTATTTCAAGTAACATAGGGCTCCTCACATCAAGACATTGCATATTTGAGGCCAAACATGCAATATAACATTTTTAGAAGTTACGTAACCGGGCACTGAAGAACTTGCAGATTTCCTATCTATCTGCAACTGGAGATGCCTTGCCAAAAATTGGTGCTTACACACTGCTTATCTGATATACGGGCAAAGACTAAAAAAACTGGGACCTAATGATTTTACAGGATAATACAGGGATTTTACTTCTGTATTTATTAAAAGCCTAAGACTGAAAATCAGGCTTGTCAGATGCTATATTTTTTCTATCCTGCTCTAGGGAGTGGAGAGTTGGTCTCTGACAGAAGGCCACCTGAAGAGACTAGAAGCATTTGAAATGTGGATTTACAGGCAGCTGTTACGTATAAGCTGGGTTGACAAGATCAGAAATGAGGAGGTGATAAGCCGCCTGGGAAAGCCAAGGGAAATCATCAAAACAATTAAAAAACAAAAATTAGAATATTTCGGATATGTGATGCGACACCCAGAAAAATACGGCATACTCCATTTAATCCTACAGGGAAAGATTGAAGGCAAACGATGTCCAGGCAGAAGAAGAACATCGTGGCTTCAAAATCTATGGGACTAGTTTGGACAAAACTCAGCAGCACTTTTTTGTGCGGCTGCTAATAAAAACATGATCGCCAACATGATCGCCAACGTCCGATAACGGATATGGCACAAGAAGAAGATTTATTAACAACGAAAATACAGAGAACATCATGACTCTTATACAAAAGGCTTCCCTGGGTATTCAAGTCTTTTCCCGTGTAAGATTGAGAGTATCTTGGCGACGTTTTGACGAGGTCCCACTCGTCATCTTCAGGCTGGGGTCTTCGGCTTCGTGCTTGTGCGAGCAAAGTGTGATCGGAGCTGCCGTCTCTCTATAAATATTGGTGTGTGTGTGTGGAGTGCTGGCTTTGTTGCTGTAGGTGGGTTGGTTGGCTGTGTTGGAGTTATTGTTTGCGGATTGTTCGGCTGTTTCGTAACATTCTGAGTAGCTGAGGTGCTGGCTGTGTGCCCATTAGTCTTTTGTGTTGTAACGACCTGGGTAATGGGCTGTGTGATGACATCCTGAGATCTAGTGTAGTGTAGTGTAGTGATATCCACAGAACTCAGGATAGATATTAAATTGACATACTCCCTATATATATATACTGTACAAATCAATTTTCTTGAGTTTCTACTTACATTTTTAGATGAAAGAAAGCTCATCCCTTTTGCTACCTGGTAAGAAAAACTTAATAGATCTTCAACATCCAGAACCAGTTCATCATCTTCTAAAATGGCAACAGTGACATCCTGATTAGCCAATGACCCTAAGCAGAACATGTGGGAACAGTAAGTGGAGAAATTATGCCACTGGGAAACAGAGCGGACATTTTATCAACAGAGAATGGCACTAAGACCCTACAGAAATGCTATTCAGATACACTGTCATTTAACTTTAAAAAAAAAAAAGAATGTAAATTTACCCAGCCAATATAACACTGTAAAATTGTTTTCACTTTTTTTTAACCTAAATTTTATTTTAAGTTTTTATGTATAAACAAATATCAACAATTTCAGAACAAAAGCTCTCCCCCTTCCCCCCCCCCCCAAATTACCTAGTCTTTTAGTGGTTTTGGCGTGGACAACTTGAGAAACTCCTGGTTTCATGTCCATGTACTCATTGGTGGCATCACTGTGTGGAAAGCAGAAGAAATATGAGACTAATCCATGCACGGAGTTCTTTGCATCTCAAATAAAGAACATCTTTTACAAGAACAAAGGAAGCATGTAAAATCTTCAGTTGCTAAATAACCACATTTCTTGAAAAGAGATGGAAATCTATTATTAACCTGTTGAAAGGTGAAGATATCTGGCTATGGGACTGTGAGTGCTACATAGGATTGTGAGTGCTATATTTGAATTCTGACATTTTACGGGAAAGGATCTTAGAACTAATCATGAAAAGACAGTTTAAATAATAGGTTATTTGAGCTGAAAAAGGTTAATTTTCTTTATGGAGCCAAAAAGCTTTCCCCTCTTCCAAAAGCTATCTTGTTGTAGGAAATTCCCTTTATTAATTGATTGACCTCCTTAGAAATGATTTATCACTGACTTTGTTTGAATAACACAAATTAAATAAGAAAGTAGCAGATCGTAATGTTAGAGGTCTTTTTGTGTGCAGGTAATTTTTTTGTTAGGAGGAATAGTTTATCTTGGCCTGATAAGTTTTTTTATCTGATTATTTAAACCTCCTAAAAGAATTTCTACTTCATATTACACACTTTGGGCAAAAATCATTTAAAAATTAAAAGGTTTTGATCTTTTTTTTAGCTTGGAGCACCTGACCATATAGCTATCTGCATCTTGTCTAACTAGCTGACAGATCCAAGCCAACTTTGGCTAGTTCAAAAAACTAAGAAATGGATTTCTTTAGCACTTTGATAGGAGACCATGTAATAGTAAGTACAGTTGTTGTGGGCCTGAATAATTTGGATAATTAAATAGAACAATATTTGTGACCCAATGGGTTAGTTGGAAAAGATGCCCGGAGGAAATGAACTGGACTATGATTATTTATCTGATTATTTAAACCTCCTAAAAGAATTTCTACTTCATATTACACACTTTGGGCAAAAATCATTTAAAAATTAAAAGGTTTTGATCTTTTTTTTAGCTTGGAGCACCTGACCATATAGCTATCTGCATCTTGTCTAACTACCTGACAGATCCAAGCCAACTTTGGCTAGTTTAAAAAACTAAGAAATGGATTTCTTTAGCACTTTGATAGGAGACCGTGTAATGGTAAGTACAGTTGCTGTGGGCCTGAATAATTTGGATAATTAAATAGAACAATATTTGTGATCCAATGGGTTAGTTGGAAAAGATGCCCGGAGGAAATGAACTGGACTATGATTCTTAAATAAATGTGTAAGTCTCGAACGAAGCAGATATGTCCCAACAATCCACTTCAACGAGCTGTTTTGCTTTACCAATACGAGTTGCTTTGTTTTAACACATCTCCAAAATGTCAAGGCTGATCTTCCTTGAAATGACCATTTCATTTTGCAAACTGGGGCTCTATACAGGCAGGCACAGAAATCCTTGTTCTCAAGCAAAGTGAAGCACTGAGGCTTCTTTTCCATCTGTAGGAGATGACCAGGCGGAGCCCAGGGGAAGGGTCAAACGCATCATCAGTCATGAGTCCCTTTGTCCCCACAAGAGATGTTAAGTCCAGCCCACCTTGAATTCCAGTGACTCTTTATCTACCACCAATTTGCTTGGGACTGTTAGTAGTTCAGATTCTTGTAGAGCTTGCAATAAATCTTTTATACCCATTTGAACTGGCTGGATCTCCTGATTCCCCTGGCGCTTGACAGAGTCACTGCTTCACGGAATCATTCTGAAAAATGGACTTCCCTGGAATTCCTGAGGATGCTAAATGCCCTTAGAAGCCCTAGATATTCTTATTAAACTCCGACTACTGTGCCCATTGTGTTTAAGATATAAATGCTCCCTGTCTGGATTGCAAATATCTTAAATCAGTCGTTTGTATAAAAACTGATGCTTTCCTAGAAAGCTATTTTCTATTCTAGAGCCTCTGTTTGCCTTATAATGGAAACATATCAGGAAACCAACTCCACAGGACTCTATAGCAGTGATGGCAAACTTATGGCATGGGTGCCAGAGGCGGCACGCAGAGCCCTCTCCGTGGGCACACACACCATCGCCTCAGCCCCACCTCCTCCCACGGCCCCCTCCATACCAGCAGCCCCCCGGAAGAGAGTCGCCCCCAGGCGTGGCCCGCGCAGAGGAGCGTAGCCAAAGACATGGCAGCTGGGCAGCAGGGACAAGACTCCACCCTCGCGCCCCATCGTGCGCAGATGATGATGCAGGCTGCGGGTGGAGGGCGTGGCCGCCATGGCGTGGCACGGCCGCCTGGGCAATCTGTGGCGGGCTGTGGAGGTGGTAGGTGGCCCAGTGGGCAGGGGGTGGGGCAGGGGTGGCATGCCTGGGTTACAGTAATACACTATTACAAGTCTGCCTGTATTTTAGCCTCCCTCCCTCTTACTCCCCACCCCACTGAGTCAGGGAGGAGTCATTGTTCTTAATGCTACCTATTTTCTCGCAACTTAAGGAACGCTTCTGCACATGTTGTTTCTACAAAAGATTCTGAATGTTCCCTTCACGGCCATCTCTGTGGCTCTCTATGGTTTGGCAAAGTGCTAAATTATAAACCCCCAACTTTGTTTCTGATCTCAAATCACAATACTCAAGTTTCCAAAGCTGTGTCTTACAATTTTTTTCATGACAAAATAAAGACAAAAACTTGGTTTCCATTCAAGTTTAACACATCAAAGTTACTCAAAAATACATCCCCCAGTGTGAACTACTCAATCCAGCTATTCAGGTGAAACCATTATACAAGTATCTTGTCCTATTGTCATTATCTAGGGCAGGGGTAGGCAACCTTGGCTCTTTTATGACTCGTGGACTTCTAGAATTCCTGAGCCAGCATGGCTCAGCTTGGAAACCTCTCCATTTCTCCTCAGCATGGCTGGCTCAGGAATTCTGGGAGTTGAAGTCCCCGAGTCATAAAAGAGCCAAGGTTGCCTACCCCTAACCTAGACTCTCTACCATTCTACCTCTCTTTTTGAAATATATAGCATGTGGACAATGAACTGTTGCTCAGCCCCTGATGAATGTATATAAAACTTAACGATAAAATCAAAAGAAAAATTGAAACTCCCTCTTAAATAGAAGACTAAGTGCTAGACTGGCACCATTAATGCAGAATCTGCATCTTTGTACAGAAATCAACTTATTTGGTGGATTTTGACCCAGACTATTGAATAAGATTATATGAAAGATGCATAGAGTACATATACCGTACTGGACACAATTCTGAAGAATTAGTGAATTTATAAATTTAAAAAACCCAACCCTTCCCTGCCTGCACACCTCTCGTAAAAGAGGCACAAATTTGTAAAAGCCAAAAGCAAACAAAAATGCACTGTGATTTCCTGGGAATAACTGCCAATTCTGGCAACACAGCCTTACTACATGTGTTCTTTTTGATAGAGAATATTCTTGTAAACAGCAGTTTCTTCAGGCCTCTGGCAAATAAAGGATTCCCGTTTCCTCCTTAGGAAATTCAAAAGGTCACCATAACAGCAATATTCAGTGATGACCAGAGTAGGACCTGCAGATGTAAAGGAAGTTGAAGAGTGGGTGAATTCTGCATTCTGTCTGAGACTCTTTTTTTTTTTTTAATTTAAAAAAAAAGATTATTTGTCTTCATGTACAAAAATGGGCCTTTTCAAACCACACTACAGATTTGTGTTTTGGCTTGAAAAGTCAGAGCAAAATTACATCAGCAGCTTCTTTATTCAGAAGCTGGGTTTTCATCCCAATTAAAATGCGGTCATTTCCAATTAATTATTCCTGCACATCAATAGTACTGCAGTGCAGAAACACACACACAAACACACACACACTAAGTAAACTGTGTGATAATGGCACAAACCAGATACATCTGCTTCATTTTAAAGTCTCCTTCCTGAAGGAACATCTCCGTTCCAAATACAAGCTTTTAACACTTATTCTTTTGATTTAGCCCATTTATTATTCATATAGTAATGTTAGAAACAACATTAAATATTATAGTTCTTAGTGTAATAGGGAAAAAAGCACACATTTGGACAGAACAGCCTATTAAGACTGAAAGCCAGATGCTAGAAAATGTTAAAGATAAAAAAATGGCAGAATCATGTTCTCTATAGTACAAAATATTTATTAGCCTGGTGTCTAATAAAAAAAATGGATTATATAATAATATTATCTGGAATTTCAATTATTGAATGCTGGGCTGATGCAAGTAGATCATAACAATTCTCTTAACTATCTTAAAACATATTTTGGCAACTAGCCTTCTAGAAGGTTTGTCAAAGTAAAATTACTACTTGTTTACGCTGAGATGGATATAATAAAAAGACCTTTAACCACTAGTTGGAGCAGAAAGACACAGATAAAGATACAGATAGCCTTATTTACTACATAATACAGTACATAATCGAACAAAGCACACAGTTTGAAGGCTCCTGATCGGTATTCTTGTTAAATCAAATGGATTCACTCTGAAAATACTCCATATTTTTTTTCTCCACCCACGAAAGATAAGCCTGCATTACATGTCTATCGAGAGCCTTTGGAGTGCTCTTCCACAGAGTTTGCTCTTAATTAGTGTTTGAAGCTTTGTAAACTTTTGTGTTACCTGAACAAGCTGATGGCTCTTTTATATTTAGATTATGCCCATTCTGTCTTTATGACACTTCCCAATCTTGAAGTAAGGTGACCATCAGTACAGTATGCCAGACTGGGTTCAAAATGGAAGGATTAATTATTTAGGCTGAGATACACAGACATTATGAATTCCTTGGGGTGCCAGAGTAATGAGTCCCAGAAGAAATGAAAACCAGCTTTTTCCCTCTCTGCTTGGGCTCAGATACTCAGTCAACTCAGTCAACTCTGAAGTGTGAATGGGACATCCCTCCCTTTTCTTCTGAAGGTACTCAAACACCCATCAAAATCCTACCTCCAATAGTACAGGCTCCAAGTAGGTTGACAATATTAATGTGATTGCCAAGATAACTCAACACCTTCAGTTCTGACATCAAGGCTTCTTTTTCGGTGAAATGAGCACTGGCTAGAAAAGAAAAGATGGAACTCAACAAATCGACGTGAATAAAGAGGAATGTTAGATATGTTTCCCGTTTTTGAGTTTACAGTATAAAAAAAACAGTAAAGGCGGGATAAAAACCAACAAACAAGCCTATTATGTAGTATTCCAGGGGTCTTCAAACTTGTCAACTTTAAGACTTGTGGACTTCAACTCCCAGAATTCCTCAGCCAGCCAGGGCTGGCTGAGGAATTCTGGGAGTTGAAGTCCACAAGTCTTAAAGTTGACACGTTTGAAGACCCCTGTAGTATCCCAATGTCCAATGACACTGAAGAATGAATCTGGTCCCATATTGCTGGGTAGCTGCCAAAAGTCCTACCTATGTAATGTTAGCTTTTTTTAAAAAAAAATAATTTAAATAAATTATTGGGAAGCTAAGTTAATATACACAAATTCTTCTGAGCTAATAGAGGCCAGGAACATTTTTAGGGAATAAAATGATGGAGGGTCTAGCACAGGGGAAGGCAACCTTGGCTCTTTTATGACTCGTGGACTTCAACTCCCATAATTCCTGAGCCAGGAGGGAAAGCAACCAGCTTACAGCCACCACAGTGAGTATTTTGTGAATGGCTTTAAGGCTGCTGTTGTACCTGCCCTTTGGAACAACAAACCCCTGCAGATTTGTTTGGCCCTGGCCCCGCAGCTGTTTCCTATGTCTTTGAAGGACATAGGAGCTTGTAGGTTGGACAAGCCTATCATTGTG
>NW_015387951.1:29782-32282 GCF_001527695.2 Protobothrops mucrosquamatus | reverse complement strand
AGTCAATTGCAAAAGGCAGCCTTACTAGGAACAGCTTCAATCCTGCGACGATTTCTGTATTACCATTAAACATCCACATCTGCCTATCCCAGGTCCTTGGTAAGGACTCGATAGGTAGACAAAATGCCAAATCCAGTCTGAACATCTGGATGACTGTGCGATGATCCATAATAATAAGTTGGAAGGGACCTTGGAGATCTTCTAGTCCAACCCTCTGCTCAGGCAGGAAACCCTGTACCATTTCAGACAAATGGCTGTCCAGTCTCTTCTTAAAAACTTCCAGTGTTGGAGCATTCACCGCTTATGGAGGCAGGTTGTTCCACTGATTAATTGTTCTAACTATCAGGAAGTTTCTCCTCAGTTCCAGGTTGCTTCTCTCCTTGATTAGTTTCCATCCGTTGCTTCTTGTCCTGCCTTCAGGCGCTTTGGAGAATAACGTTTTCCTCGAAAACGTTTCATTTCTCATCCAAGAAGCTTCTTCAGCTCTGACTGCGGTCAGAATTGAAGAAACTTCTTGGATGAGAAGTGAAACATCTTCAAGGAAAAACAAAGAAAGTCCAGTTGCCCCTTGAAAAAGCACCTATGGGTCAACCATGACCTGGATAACTGAGAATCTCCATAGACATTTGTCTGATATTGATATCCGACTCGGCTGCTGATAATATGTGCTTGATGTCTGCGTTGGTTCTGAGGGCAAATCCCTCTAAGAAAACAGGGTTATATGAACCTTTCGGAAGCCCAAGGGAAGAGATATTAAAAATAAACTAAAGGAAATCCAAGGAACTTACGTTTGAGCATTTTCACTGCCACTCTTGTTGCCGCGTCAGGTTTGAATAGACCGTAGGCAGTAGCTTCAACCACTTTCCCGAAAGCTCCAGCTCCTAGAATCTTGCCTAAAAGGGCCCCCCAAAAATGTGAAAGATAAGCACAAAGCTTCCTCCAAACAGATTATCAACAAAATTTGACCTCATGTAAACTTTTCTGTTGGGTTTAAGGGGAAAAGACGTGGGAGAAAGGATTTGGAAAACTTTGATGTTATGGATGTTGAGGGCAGCAAGATTACTTGATGCACAAAAATGGAGGGACGCTTTGATCCCCACAATGGAGGAACGGTTGCAAAAGCTGATGGAGTTAGCAGAGATGGCTAAATAGACTGCTTTGATAAAAGGGGGGGGGAAACACAATTACTTTCGTTTCTACTTGGAAACCGCTTCTGGACTTTGTGCTTGAGGTAGGGGGGGAAATGAAACTTTGATTTTGGTTTTTACTGATTGGATCAGGGGTCTTCAAACTTGGCCCTTTTATGACTTGTGGACTTCAACTCCCAGAATTCCTCAGCCAGGCACGTTCTATCACCTCTGTTGATTTCATACAATAAGAATACAACATCCAAGGTGCACCTACAAAAAGGTGCTGGCATTGTGTTGGCCCAATGATGCCCCTTGATTCTAGCCCAGGGGTAGGCAACCTTGGCTCTTTTATGACTCGTGGACTTCAACTCCCAGAATTCCTGAGCCAGCAGGGCTCAGCTTGGAAACCTCTCCCTTTCCCCTCAGCATGGCTAGCTAAGGAATTCTGGGAGTTGAAGTCCACGAGTCATAAAAGAGCCAAGGTTGCCTATCCCTGTCCTAGCCCCTTGATCCTGCCTTTGTACTGAGATACCATAGGATGGATCCCTTCTCTGGAATGAACTGGTAAATTAAAACAATAAAACATAGACTAGGAAAAGAAAATATTTTAAAACTATGTCATCACTGGTGTAAGGGTACTAAAAGCATGATTTGATTGCCCGGAAGATTAAATATCTGCAAACTAACCAAAACTGAGGCAGTTTCTTGGAAATTCCCATTTCTCATCATATGGAAGCTGTGTTGGATCTATGTAGATATAATTGTTTCCATTAATTTCATCGACCACTTTCCACTGTACCTCATATTTAGGTTTCTGGAATACAGACGTAACTTTTTTTAAGTACTTAAACTGGTAATGCAGTGGCAGCAAAAAAAATGGCACTCTAACAAGACAAAATTACAAACAATTCTTACCTGGAGATATTTATAAACCAGGATTATGACCATAACACACATCAGTCCTGCGGCTACACCAAAGCCAATTAACAATGGAGTGAAAAGGCTGCGACTATTTTCTTGTTCTACAGACACATGTAAAAATATGAAAACTTGTTAGCAATTTGGTTTTTTTATTTTATTTTTATACACTTATTTATAAATTGCTTTCATGCTGGCAAGCCTACAAGGCAGCTGGCAAACTTTAAAAAAACAAAAGCAGAATATGAAAATTGGCCTCCTCAGGGTGCCGTCGGCCAAGCAATGTCGGCTGGCGACCCCCAGGGGGAGGGCCTTCTCTGTGGGTGCCCCCACCCTCTGGAACGAGCTACCCCCCGAGATCCGGACGATTCCGGATCTCCTAACCTTCCGCCGCGCCCTCAAGACATGGCTTTTTCAGCAAGCGGGACTGACCTAGGGTGAATTTTAAATAG